>NW_027282624.1:0-215422 GCF_046629955.1 Centroberyx affinis | reverse complement strand
TACACTAGTTAACAAGCGTCGGGTCTTGTCTTTTTAAAGCGTTTTTTTTTTTGCTGCTTTTTCCTAATTATCTCTTCCAGCTCTTCGGGGAAGGTAAACGGGCCCTTTTTTCCGCCGTATCTTTCCTCTCCTTCTCCGACATCCTCCTCTCTCTCTCTCTCTCTCTCTCTCTCTCTCTCCGTCTGGCTCATTTACGCCAGCCGCGTTTGCAAAAGCAGCCTTATCAATTAGGCGGCGAGATGTAAAAAAAAAAAAAAAAAAAAAAGCGGGGCCGAGTTGAAAAGGTCAACGCCGGCCCCGCAATGGCGCTCGACCGAAGCACATCTCCGAGTAATTGGGATTTGGCTTCGCTCTCTCGAATCTCCTTGTTTTCCTAACGCTCCCCACTCCTCCGCACACTTCTTCTTCTTCTTCTTCTTCTTCTTCTTCCCCCCCCCATATGGGCGTCAAAAGCGGGAAGAGGTCGCTCCCTCGGGGTCTCCAGTTTATTTGGCCTTTTTCCCGCGAAGGCTAATTAAAAGATGTTCCCATCCGGTCAATAGTCGCGGGACAGATTTTCCGAACATATCGCAGTTTTCACGTTTGCTTCTATCCCCTCCGTCCCCTCCCTCCTTCAAAAACCTGTCAAAACTTCACTTCGAAATGTCACTTAAAAGCAGTTGCGTTTCAAAAGGGGGCCGTTCTATATTTGCCGTTCTATTTTTAACCGCGCCTCCTTCAACTCGCTCGATCAGATCTATTCTCGGAAGCGTTCGTTTGTCGGGCCGACGTCTCCGCCCCTCCTTCCTCTCCTCCTTTTCAGTCGTTCAATCGTTCCGCCGCCGCCTCCTGCCCCTCCTGTTTCATGTGTTTATTTTTGCCGTCTTTTAGCACAGACAATGAGATTGATGACAAGCGCGTTTGACTGGCTGATACACGTAACACATGGCTGAGCTTTGTGCCTCATGGGGTTGAATGAGATATATAAGAACCCTCCAGTTGTGCCACGGTATAGATGCATGGCTATCTGGAGCTTCTCATGCACTATACACACACACACACACACTGCATGCAGGCACTATACACAGTACAGAATCCCTGGAGACAGAAAAAGTTGGGCTTTTGTCCTCTTCTCCATTGTTCTGATATATATATAAAAAAAAAAGACTTCAAAGTGCCATTCAAAATGAGCATCATAAAGCTTTCTAGTCCGTCCATTTAATTCTTTTTCTCTCTCTCTCTCTCTCAATGGGGAGGATATTACTTTCCCCCCTCTTAATTTCACGCTATAACCGGATCCAGCAGGAATCTGACTGAGCCATCCATTCACTTTCCGCCTTTTAATTTGTCACTTTTCACCACATTGATGGGCAGCCTAGGGAGAGATATATAGGGGGGGGGGGGGGGAGTCCTATTTACGGATTTAATTTCCTAACACATTCTCCTCACAGAAGGAAAAAGTCAGATCAAATGGATTGACACTCCAAGCAGAAATTACTACCCCCCCCCCCCCCCCAGCTAAACAAAGCTACCCCTTTATGCACTCTCAGCTATTATACTGTTGAGGCTGGATGACAGCTCATTGATAAACCATATCAACCCCTGTGTGTGGGTCTATGCACCAATACCTTTGGCCTCCTCTGCTTTCTGCTAATACTATTGAGGATGTGCTGTATTTGCAATCCTAGTCACGGCAACAGCAAATGCAATACGCCCCAAAGCGCTCTCAACATCATTGCCAATTTCAGGCAGGGGTTTAAGCATGTACACACTCACCTTGTGTTATGTCTTATGTCTTTCATCTCATTCCATTTGACATTTGTTTTATCTCCTCATTTTGCATTTGCACCTTAGACCAGTGATTCTCAACCTTTTTCATATCAAGGACCCCTAATTTAGTCCACATTAAGGCCACAGACCCCCATTTGATGAGATTGTGTCTCTCGGACCCAAATCTGAGAATATTTTTATTGTTAGATATGATTTTGTCCAGAATTCCATGACTTTCGGTATCGTAGGTAGAGAGATAACAGTGAAACTATGATCAAAACAGTCATTCTTTGACATTATCTAATTGTGTTAACTTAAATGTTAACTAAGTAAATAAAATAATGGTGAAGTTTAAGACTTTAACACCCCCTCAAGGACCCCTGGTGGTCCCCGGACCCCACGTTGAGAACCACTGCCTTAGACCACCAAGACACACCCCTCCTTTTGTATTTTACCGTTCTTGTTGTTTGTTCCTTGCCGTAAGTCTCTTTGAAAACACTGCTTTTGGATAAATGCTATAAAAATATGTTTATGTTGATTATAATGAGGTATAAAAAAAGGTAATCCTCAGACCGCAAACACATACAGGCGCCTCATTGGAGGGTCAAGAGGTGTGTTTGTGTGTGTGTGTGTGTAGAAGGCACCAGTATGGTATGTGGACTGGAATTCACCCTCAGCACTTCAAACTAGTTCACAAAGAAAAAGTGTCAATGTGAAAAACTGGAGATGTGGGGGAGCCGGCAACTGAAAATGCTCAGCAGCATCCAGCAGGATTTGTAATATTAAGTTTTACACTTTCACTGCTCCATAGCGTTCCAGTTGATTTATCTTAATTGTCACTGCAGTGAAGGGGCCTCCCAGTCGCACCCCAAAAACGCTCGGTAGATGGTTCATTTGTTACTGGTGGGAGGTGGAGAGCTTATAGAAAGCAGATCTCAGCGAGAACTCAACTTGGGAGGCCTATAATTTTCTTAAATGGAGGGAAAGCGAGAGAGAGAGAAAGAGGGATGTTATTTTAGGGTGTTGAGACGGCAGGTTGAGACACATTCGATTCATCCCCCCCTTCACCTTCCCTATACGCTGTCCCTGCAGCAGACCACACACACACACACTTGTATTACTATACTTGTGATGACTTTCCATTGACTACATTGGTTAAACCTAATCCTACTTCTAAACTTAACCCTAAACCCAAGTCCTAATCCTAAATTGAAAAAGTAAGGACTGGCCAAAATGTCCCCAAAGGTCCAAAACTCTAACTGGTCCCCAAAGGTCCAAAGCTCAAACTGCTCCCCAAAGGTCTAAAACTCAAAATGCTCCCCAAAGGTCTAAAACTCAATCTGGTCCCCAAAGATCCAAAACTCAAACTGGTCCCCAAAGGTCCAAAACTCAAACTGGTCCCCAAAGGTCCAAAACTCAAACTGGTCCCCAAAGGTCCAAAACTCAATCTGGTCCCCAAAGGTCTAACACTCAAACTGGTCCCCAAAGGTCTAAAACAAACTGGTCCCCAAAGGTCTAGCACTCAAACCGGTCCCCAAAGGTCCAAAACTCAAACTGGTCCCCAAAGGTCCAAAACTCAATCTGGTCCCCAAAGGTCTAACACTCAAACTGGTCCCCAAAGGTCTAAAACAAACTGGTCCCCAAAGGTCTAGCACTCAATCTGGTCCCCAAAGGTCTAAAACTCAAACTGGGTCTGACAAGGATAGAAGTACGAGAACACACAGACGGTGGCGGGCCTTACGTAAGCGCTCTCCTTTTGCCTCATAGGTCTAGGATTTATAGGCTTCTCTTGGACACATAGAGGCACGTCCGCTCAAATTAAGCACCAATGGAGCGTTTCACAAGCTGCCTCTGTACTCGCAAAGGAACCTCGTCTCCAAAAGAGCATTCATGGCTACGAGCTTCACTGTGCAAACGCACCGGGTGTGGGACGCCGTGGTTGGCTTGTGAAACCAAGGTTGTTGGTTTGTACAGGGTATCTGCAGGTCCTTAAAAATCTTAAATTATCTAAATTTAAGGCCTTAAAATGTCATAATCACCATGTAATGACATTAATACAGTATCAGGTTAGTAGCAGGTTAGTGCTTTATGAAACACAGTTGGAATTCATGTCCCTTAATTAATTTCCTGGTGTCCTTTTTACTTTTTTCATATTCTGCCCGTTTATAGTTTCACAACCTTGATTTTTGTTTTGTGTTTTCATTTCGGTTTCAGAATTGGTCTTAAATTCAATTCCAGGAAGGTCTTAAAAGGTCTTGCAGATACCATGTTGCATAAGTGTCGTGTTATTCGAGCATCATAAAAGAATAGTGGAACTGCTGAAATTAGCTAATAGAAAGCAGCTCATAAGGGCAATGGAGCCTAACACTGATACTTGCTATTAGAATTCATTTGGTAATGATATATTTCGAGGAAATCCTACATGGGTTAGTTCCTGGCTCCCGCTGCGGTCTGACTGCTCTGGTGAAATATGTACATGACAGGGAGATGCCAAGAAACAAATTCCTGTGTGTAATCTGGCGATTGGGTACTCTAAAAAAAACTCCAAGAAGACAAAAGTATCTCTTCGCAGTGACAGCTTAAAATAATATTAAAGTAGAATTGGACAGGCTAGACACAGATAAAAACAGGGGTGTATCACCTAGGGCAGGATGTTGGTTGGAAGTGCGAATGGTTTGGACCAGGTCCAGGCCTGTCATCCAGCACAGCATGGTTTGGAACATGTCTAGACCTCCCCATTAGACCTGTTTATACATTCACACTGGTTTGGAGATGTCAGATCATCTTGCTCGCAAATTCACGGATCATGAACAAAAACACAGAATTAGTACATTCGGTGTTGCCTGCTGCTCAGCCCATCCAATGAAGCACAGGGCGATTATACCTCTCTCGCTGTTATGATCCTTCATTGCGGAGATGTGAAAAGACTCTTATTTGCTGTTTAAGGTGAAGGACAAGGTCATTAAGTAGAGGGATTGTAGAATTTCCCTCGTTGCCACTGCTGAGCTGCCGCTTGACAGCTCCGCAATGCCCCGATGCCTAACAGACATCGGCTAATAAACCGTGAGCTTTCCGTATTAAAGAGCAATCAAACCGGCCGCGTTTCAGACACGTTATTGCATTTTAACAAAGCCATCCGTTCCTGCCCATTTAACTCGTGATGTACAGTAGCCGCTACCGGCGAAGGGCCCACCGTGAGCGAGGCGTCGGGTTTCCCCTGCGACCGGCTCCGATCGCTCGAAAAGGGGGGAATCGGGGGGGGGGGGGGGGGAAATGATGGCGAAACCCTATATCCCAGCAGACACCTGGGGGATCCTGCTGCTGGTTGTTCAGTCGGGGCCGCGGCTTCAAAGGAACCCGAGCCGGTTTCTGTCGAGTGACACCCAGGCCCTCCCTTCCATACATTAACCCTGAGGAGAAGACGCACCCCTGGCTTCACGCCGCACGTGTACCATGTGTACTTTAGAAAGAAAAGAAACTCCCCCACATACACGTAACCCTAACCCTAACCCATACGTACACAACCCGCTCTAAGCCAGTGGTTCTCAACGTGGGATCAGGGGACCACCAAGGTCCTTGACGGGGTTCCAGAGGGTCCCCAGAAAATTGCTGATTTGTTAAACTTCATTATTTCATTTACAAGAAGTTAACACAATTAGAGAATGTAGAAGAATGACTATTTTGGTCATAGTTTCACTGTTATCTCTCTATCTACAATACAGATAGTCATGGAATTCTGGACAAAATCATATCTAACAATAAAAATACTATCAGATTTGGGTTTGACAAAATCTATCTAGACAAAATCTCATCAAATGGGGGTCCGTGGCTCTAATGTGGACTAAATTAGGGTCTTTGATATGAAAAAGGTTGAGAATCACTGCTCTAAGCAGATTCCACTGTGTACTCAACTATCTGCTCAGTTCACAATATCTTCACACCGACAGCACCAGAAGCTTTGCATAATCCGCATCATTTTCAGATGAATAAATGTCTGTTTGGCTACTCTCCATCACCAAACACCATAGTGATTCAACCTGTAGCCAGTTGAGGAAAGTTTTTACACTTGCTCTTCTAAATAGTCTGTTTCCTCAAGACCACACCCGCTGCTATTCAAGTTACAGTTCAAAAAATGGCTTTAGTTTCTCTGCTGTCTATAAAATATCTGGCAGAAATGTCATAACCACTGTCACTCCCATGTATAGTGTCTGTCATGGTTGTACATTACCATTCTTATACATTAGAATATCATACATGTTGTTTCTAACGTGTAACTCTCCATCGTGGTTGTATGATCATTAGTTGGTGCATTACAGTATCGCCAAGTGCATTTCTTTGTTTTCATCTTCAGATGAAAGCACGAAATATGACCAACATTAGCAGGCACTAAAGAACAAGAGCAACTTGTCCAATAATAATCAATTCTTCAAAGGCTTTATTCTAGTGGATTTGTCTTTGATATTCTGGAAGCTTATTTATTCACTTCAAACCAGCCGATGGAAAACGCACCTAATTTGCATGGAGGTTTTTGTCAAATTCACTTGAAAGCTGGATGGAAATAGACACTGCTTTCTCCCACAAAACACAGTTTCTCTCTCTTTTAGCACAAACACTCTCTTTCTCTCTCTCTCTCAGCTCCACCTCTCCCTCTCCCTTTTTTTCTCCGACGGTAGAAGCGTTGATATTCTTGGCGGGCGGCGCGGTCCCCTTCCTAAATGACATTCCCGGCGTGGACCAGACAGGATGAGGCCCCCGAACGCCACGGCTCTTCCTGGGTTTTAAGCGGGAGAAGAAAAGAAAAAAAAAAAAAAAAAACACCTCACAGATGTCTCCTTCTGATGCTATCTCTGCTTCACCGACTCGAGAATGTGCATTTTATAAAACGCACGTGTCGGGCTGTAAATATCTACGTGTCTCTGTAATGTAGAGTGAGAGTTTACTTATGATTATGGCTGTTGGTATGTGTCTCTCTCTGCATATACAGTGGTTTTTGCCTGTGTGTGTGTAAGTAAAGTATGTGGATTTCTGTGCATTATCCATAATTCTGCATGTTTTATGTGTCTGCACTCCTCCAATTTCCCAACTTCATTTAACTTTTTAATCAGATGAAACTTGCCTCTCCATTCCCACGAGTGAATATTTAATTCATATATGTAAACAAGGTGGGGGGGAGTGAGAGTGAGAATCATGTTTTGTTATTGCTCAGCCCCGGCGGCTATTTATCCAAGCTGTTTTAATTGCCGTATGAAAATCATGACTACACATACATTAGCAATTTTGTTTGCGATGGCAAATGAGCCAAGCGATGAGTTTCGTTTGCTCCTCTCATTCGCCGGCTGCCGCGCAGATTGAACGCGAACGGGTCAAACGTCCACCCCACCCCCCACCCCGCCCCCCCCCTCCATCTCCCCCTCTCTCAGATGGTGGGCTTACAAGTGGAACCAGGCAGAAAATGCCCCTGCAGACGGAATAGGAAATTCATACAGGTCCAATATACACTGAGAGGGGGGAGGGGGGGGGGGGATCTAGAGTGTAATGCTATCCGGTGCGGTTGGTTTCACAGCTCTAGTAATCATTCCTCATTATGTGTCACTGCTTGCAACAATGGAGGTCCACCCGCTCTTAATGTGACCAGATGGAGTCATTCTGTTTGGTTTGTGTTTTTTGTTTTTTTGTTTTTTTTTCCCCCCATGGAAAGAAGCCTGAGGTGGTGGCTTATTGGAAAGCCGCAGTAAAAATAAGTGCAGGTCGATGAACGCAATACTCAAACTGTATCCTCTTTTACTCATATCCTCCAGTTAAGGCTAGAATTGTCCGAGTGTGTGTGTGTGTGTGTTTGAGCTTCAACATGTTGAAGTTCGGGACCGGTACACCCGGCTGCCATTTAGGACTCACATACAACATATTAAAGATGCTCCTTGTGTGATTTATAAACATTAATATATCGTTGTCAAATTAGTTGTGATACCTTGGTTTCGCCAATGAAAGGGAATCATTCCTATGTTCCCAGGGTCCTATGTTCCCAGGGTCCTATGTTCCCAGGGTCCTATGTTCCCCAGTTCTAGGGTTAGGGTTAGAGACCTTCAAAATCAAATAAAATGATAACCATTGGTTTTGTTGTGTTTATATAGCTGTTTTGAAGCCTTGTTCCAATAAAAAAAAAAACTGGATAATATTTATAATAATAATAACCTTGATTTGTATAGCACCTTTCATACACAACATGCAGCTCAAAGTGCTTTACATCAATAGAAGGCAGATAAAAGACAGATAAAAAGATAAAATTCATATAAAAGAACAAAACTTCTGAAATATTTTAACTTGAAACGGGTCAAATTTGACCCAAACACAATAATTTGTGTTAACAGAATATTGAACTGGGGAACATAGGACCCTGGGAACATAGGACCCTGGGAACATAGGATCTTGGGAACTTAGGACCCTGGGAACATAGGACCCTGGGAACATAGGATCTTGGGAACATAGGACCCTGGGAACATAGGACCCTGGGAAATTAGGACCCTGGGAACATAGGATCTTGGGAAATTAGGACCCCGGGAACATAGGATCTTGGGAAATTAGGAACCTGGGAACATAGGACCCTGGGAACATAGGATCTTGGGAACTTAGGACCCTGGGAACATAGGATCTTGGGAACTTAGGACCCTGGGAACTTAGGACCCTGGAAACATAGGACTCTGGGAACATAGGACCCTGGGAACATAAGAGCCTGGGAACATAAGACCTTGGGAACATAGGACCTTGGGAACATAGATACGCTCCCGTTGGTGGTTGTGTTTCTCAAAATTAGGATCACATTTCCCATAAACCCTGTTGCTTCAGCAAGATTTATTGATGTAAAAATACCTACATGTAGCACCTTTAAGGGCAGGTAGTGTTCCATTTTTAATAGTAATTCTGTATTATTAGACTGTATGGTGGAGAGTGACGGGGAAGATGGGAGAATGTGAATGAATAACATAAAGCAAAGGTCGTCGTACACAAACCCATGACATCACATAGATAGCGCATGGCTGAGCCGCCAGGAAGTCTGTTTTACACGTGAACACAGCTCTGACATTTAAATATGAATCATACATGTTTCCCCTTGGCAGGTGTTACAGATCCTGGTGAGGGCGGTGGTGGAAAACCTGACGGACAACCGCGGCGAGCAGGCGGCGTCTCTCCGCCCGAGCCTCCAGGAGCTCCTGGGCCGGGTCACGTCCCGCCACAGCACCGACTCCCAGATATGGCAGCAGTACGCCCGGCTGTACGGAGACGGCCACAGCACCAACCCAGAGGACAACGAAAAGGTCGGCACCTTTACAGAGGACGAGCCTACCTAGATGTTCCGTGTATATTTTTGGTCGTTCTGTTTTCTTTTCGAATTTAAAAAATGAAATATAAATGGTGATTTGATTTTTATGGAAGCCCATTTCCGCCAGTGTGATTAAAAAAAAAAAACGGTCCTGTAAGTCATTATAATGAGAAACTTTCTCAAAATAATGACTTAGTATCTCAAAATAATGAGAGACTTTCTCAAAATGAGTTAGTATCTCAAAATAGTGAGAAACGTTCTCAAAATAATGACTTAGTATCTCAAAATAATGAGAAACATTCTCAAAATTATTATTATTTTGAGATACTAAGTCATTATTTTGAGAGTTTCTCATTATGTTGAGATACTAAGTCATTATTTTGAGAGTTTCTCATTATGTTGAGATACTAAGTCATTATTTTGAGAGTTTCTCATTATGTTGAGATACTAAGTCATTATTTTGAGAGTTTCTCATTATGTTGAGATACTAAGTCATTATTTTGAGAAAGTTTCTCATTATGTTGAGATACTAAGTCATTATTTTGAGAAAGTTTCTCATTATAATGACTTACAGGATCTTTTTTGTTTTTCATCACACTGGCGGAAATGGGCTTCCATTTCAAAATCCATAAACAAAAAGTGGAAATGGAAGGCATTTTTCGGTTTCCTAGTCAGAAACAGCAGATACAAAATTTCTAAAGGACTTGATTTTCCTTTTCTCCTTTGTAAAACAGAAAATAAAATAGTAATAGTAAGAAAACAAAAATGAAAAAATCCTGTTTTTGGACTGAGAAGTAACCGCTGCTGTCTTTCAGCAGCAGCAGAGCGGAAAGAAGAGAGAGACAGACAGAGAGCAAGAGGGAGGCGCTGTTCAATTCAGTCATAATACTAGTAAACTTTATTTCTGATAGAAAATATGTTCAGAGACCATTTTACTAATCCAAAATTTCACCTTCCTATTCCTGAGTGCCGCGAGGAAAGGAAAATCAAGTCCGTTTCTGACCAGGAAAACGAAAAATGTCTTCTATTTCTTTTCATTTGTGGATTTTGAAATGAAAATCACATCACTGTTCCTTTTTCATTTTTTTTATTTCTGTTTCTAAAAAGAAAACAGAATGACCAAAAAGTGCACGGACCCTAGCTCTAACTGATCCACACTCAACCATAGAACAGAATGATGTGAGACAAACACAAGGAAGCAAAACAAAGCACTAGACCCACTATAGCACGTTTTAGCAAGACATAAAAAAACGTTTCTCCATCGCTCTCACATGTTCATCTCATACGGTCTCAAAGAGTAATTCATACAATGGACTGTTAATAAGCTATTTATAGGCTCATTAATAACCGATAGGTAATAGTAACAAGTGTGAAGCAGATTAATTTCACGCCGTTGCACGTGCCTTGTGTAATGATTGATGGGTCCCACGTCTAAATGCCATAAGCAAAGAGCTGCTAGTGATATAACAGATTTTTTAATTATGGCCTAAGCCGGGGGTGCGGCCTCATGGCCTCTGGCAGTGGCACGCGATTTGTCTCCCTGCAACAGTCTCGCCTCATTGGCTAGCCAATGTTGTCATGGCCAAGATTGCTGCCATGTCTTAATTTGCTGTGTTTATTTAGTGGCAGTATTTGCTTGGATCATTTGTCCAGTAGAGGAAAAAGACAGGCTTCATGGTACAGAAGTTTAGCATGGAGTGTGTAGGTGTAGGCTCCCAATCTAGGATGTCTTTTTATGAACTCAACTCAACTCAACTTTATTTATATAGCACCTTTCATACAAGCATGCAGCCCAAAGTGCTTCACATAACAAAATTACAACAATAAAACAATAAAATGTAAAAAAAAAAAAAAAAAGAAGTCAATAAATAAGAGTCAATAAAATAAAAATACAATAAAATAAACACCAGGGATAAAAGTAAAAACCAATGATTAGAACTTAAAAACCAAGGCCATAACATTACTCCAAATTAAAAGCCAGATTAAAAAGATAAGTCTTTAATTTCCTTTTAAAAACACAGAGAGAGCTTGCCATTCTAATATCCAGAGGCAGTGAGTTCCACAGTTTAGGGGCATAAAAACAGAAGAAAACAGAGAATGTGTTCCTCCATGAAGGATCCATTCAAGTCTATCATGTAACAATCCAAATACGTTTTGCAGGACCATTCGCATTGTCTGCTAGTCTTGATCCATGGTCTTGATGCAGTCACCTCTCTGGCTTTTCCATGGAATTGCTGGTTGGCCCAAGGGAAACTCAACATAGTGAAAAATCCAATATGCCGGACAATGATGGTCCTAGAGGTCAATCTGTAGCGCTGGATATGGACACCAAATTTTATGTCATTCTGGTGTGCAAGATATGACTGGTCATTAACATTAGAAATTTTGACCTGTAATTATTGTTTTCATTTAAGACAAACATGCAGCTTTACCATGCTGCTTGAATCATGTCGCCAGCTGAACCAATGGAAAAACTGACTAAAAAGGAAACGTTTCTCCTCTTAAAACCGGGCTATAATAGCCTATAAAAAACTAAAACGGGGAAAGGGAAAGAGAGAAAAGAAAACCCATGACTGTGTTTGACGTCTTGAGTCTCGTCGTCCAAAGTCAAGATGGTGTCGGTGTGTGTTGGGTTTTCGCAGGCGCTGCAGTTCCTGTCCAAGGCCCACCGCTGCGAGGTCCAGGCCAGCGGCTGGGAGAAAGACCCCGGAGCCTTCAAGGACGTGGTCAGCAGAGCCGTAGATATAGGCAACGGTGAGAGAACACACGGGGTTAATCTGTTTCTACGAACCTTCCATACCCTGTGATTGAGTCTCCCTGTTTCCATGGATACACCTGTTAATAGATTCCCCGTCTCTCTTTGACTGAGCAATAACTATCCTAGCTCTAATACAGGAGAAAGAAATGATGATCCTAATACTGATAGTAATAAGAAGTATCCATAATGCTACGTGAGAGTGAGTTTGACAGATGGTGAAAGCAGTAAGATGTTTCCATGCCACAGTAACCAGTTAGTAAACCAGACATCTTAACCAGGTTTCTCATAATCAGAGTATCAGCCTAATCAGGTTTTTCTAACCCAGTTATGTTGTTTAGATGTGTCCACCCAAAACCAGGTTAGGTAAGTAACCAGGTTAAGAAGGGAACTCTCTGTGAACTCGTGTAAACATAGCTACCGTCTTTCACACACACACATACACTACACTACAGCCACACTATAACGTACACATACCAACACTCACACACAAGCACACACCATCAGAGGTTTTTTTTTTTTTAATCATTTATTTTTTATTGCAACACCGACAAGTTACTGACAATACAACAGGTTGCCGAATACATTTTGATTGTTTAACCCAACTATCCCTCTACCCCTCTATCCCTATCCCCCCATCCCTCTCTCATCCTTGGACTCAAGGATGAACTGATTACAATTTGGTGGTCAAAGGTCAAAGGTCACTGTGACCTCACAAAAGACGTTTTTGGCCATAACTCAAGAATTCATACGCTAATTATGACAACATTTCACACAAATGTCTAATAGGATAAAATGATGAAGCGATGACATTTTATATCCAAACGTTCAAAGGTCAACTTCACTGTGACATCATAATGTTTTGCTTACCACTGTAGCTGAGAAAAGGATCTTGGGTCATTATACAAAAACGGTGGAAGTGCTGTCACTTACTTTTGCAGACACCAAAATCCTTTAAGTTGATCTAATAATCACATTAATTATATATGTTCAATAAATATAGACTGTCCTTGCAATGATAAAACAAAGTTTATTGGCGGAGGCATACAACCGTGAGGCGGTTATTTCTAGTTTTTTTTTATTTTTTATTTTTTTTTATAATTGGGGTGGGGTGTAAGCTATTTGGTGTGATAATCAGAATGTTATATGTAGGCCCCGGAGATATATATATATATATATATATATATGCTATGTTGTGAGTGATGACACCAGTGATCAGCCAGTCAGGCTTTTATGATTTTGGCCGTGATGTTTGCTCTGCCAATCGTTTCTGACCAGATATGATGTGAGTTCATAACACAGCCATTTTTATTTTCTCTCTCACTTACTCTCTCGCCCACTCACAAACACGTTGGGCACGCTCTCTGGCCCTGCGATTTCCTCTACCCTAATAACGCACCTTCGCCGGGGGTCACGGGTTTTCGGTCGGGGGGGGGGCGGGGCGCCACTCCGTCAGGCTTAAAGCGGCGCCCACGGCAGCCATGATGGATTGGTAAAAAAAAAAAAGAAGACAAACAAGCCGCTTACCCCCGCCGCCCTTGGCCCCGGCCGCCATCCACCGACCGAACAATTACTCCTGAGCTTTTCAGGGGTGGAGGGGCAAAGGATGGAGGATGGAGGATGGAGGGAGGAAGAGAGGGAGGAGTAAGGCAGCAGGGCGTCCTAAAGCCTGACTCCAGTAAAGTTGTTAATCTCCAGAATCCCCAGGTTTTTTCATTACAGCAGGGCACAGCGCTGAATTAAACATTAGACGAGTCAGGAGCTAGCCTGAAAAGAATAGCAATGTAGCCAGGTAGGAGTGTGTTTGCTCTGTCAGTTAGTCGGCCTCTCTCTCTCTCTGTCTCTCTCTCTCTCTCTCTCTGTAGATAGATAGATGCTCATTTTTACTCGGGTCACGCCTGGTTCATTGTGTGCTCACTATTACATACACACACCCTGTTCTCAGCGGCCCTCTGTTCTTATCCTCCATACACGCACCATATCACTCAATTTTTTTTCCCCCCACTTCCCACTTTATCTGGCTCATACACACACACACACACACACACACACACACACACACGCAGGCATGCACACAAGAATCCAAATGCCTCCAGCTCCGCCAACACCCCTGTGTCCTTCAGCCAGGCAGTAGGAGAGCTGCTGATCTTAGTGATTTACCCTGCAGTTACACTGATATATGGGGCCGATATTGGCCCTTATTAAACATCAGATCTGGTCCGGTCAGTGTCATCCACCTCTGATATGACATATACGAGTCTGATTGATTACATATTTATGAGAACCCCTTAAAGGAACAGTTCATTCAAAATGTAAATTCAGTCGTGGTCTACTCACCCCCATGTCCTTTGAAACTCCACTGAAGTCTGTACAACCACCAAACACACAGCGAGTTAGCTACTGCAGTTCCATTTCAGCTTTAACAAAAAAACAAAAAAACAATTGAAATGAATGGGGTCTGGTTGGTCACAGTTGTAAAAAGAGCATAAAATGACAGTATAATCCAAGTGTTTCGTCACCAAACAAATGCACTATGAGTCCAAAGTGCCTATAGTTACCCCATTATCTTTTATATGTTTAAAGTGTGTTAATAGATTCAACCAGAGGTGGTAGAAGTGCACAAATTCCTCACTCAAGTAAAAGTGCAAATACTCATCTAAAAATATACTATGGTAAAAGTAACATTTCTAATCCTTTACTCAAATCAAAGTATAAAAGTACATGGTCTTAAATTGACTTAAAGTATAAAAGAAAAAGTAATTTCTAATGTACTAAACTGGTTCTCTGTTGAACATTCCTCTGAATCACGGATGAGAAAGTGTCCGCACCTCAGACCACTAACGTTAATTTTAGCGCAGCTGAATTCACCGACGTTAATTCTAACACATGGGTGAGGTCACCCATATTGCCGGAACCCTAGGCTGATTATCACATCCAAGAACACCAAGTCAATACTTGTGTCCTTGTCTAGAACGTTCTTCCCAACTTCTCTTGGAGAGAACGATCTTCCCATGAAAGTAAGGACAGAGAAGCTTCCTTACAGTTTGAGATGGACTGTGTGCCAACTCTGTACTGTAGACACAGCAATGGATCTTGGGGCTTTCAGTTTGTTCTCGTCAGTCAAGTCCAAAAGGGTCCAGCTGCAGACCTCCCTCCTGAGGCAAGGAAGTTCCGTGAGCCAATGGGGGTTGAGCATATCTATGACGACCTCCCTCCTGGGCCGGGAGGTCTGCAGCTTGTGGCGGACACCGAAGCAGCAAACTACTACACACATTGTAAGTAACATTAGTCTAATACTACTTTTATGTCATCAAATATTACAATAACGCTGATAATGTATTCATATTTAGATAGATACTTTTTTTTATTTGTCCCCGTGGGGACAATAAACAGAATAAACGCTTTGCATTTACGGATCTCAATAGGCTAGCAGTCGGATCTGTAAATGCATTTTCAACAACAAAGCATTTATTCTGAATACAAATACGAATACATTATCAGCGTTATTGTAATATTTGATGACATAATAAAAGTAGTATTAGACTAACGTTACTTACATTGTGTAGTCGTTTGGGGCTTTGCTGCTTCGCTTCGCTGTCCGCCACAAACTTGAAGCACAGCCAAGAAAGCAGCGGCAAAAGTCGGAACAAACTTTTAAATCAGGCCTTGTAGATCTAATATAAGATTCAAGAACTGGATTGCTTATTTCTCGCCTCAGATTTGTTCAGAAACAGATTTTGGTGGACTGCTAAGGTGAAATAAGTGAAAGTTTACTTGCTTCATACAACGGAACCCTACTACTCGTGCTCAACCCCCATTGGCTCACAGAACTTCCCGGCCCAGGAGGGAGGTCATCATAGATATGCTCAACCCCTATTGGCTCACGGAACTTCCTGGCCTCTGGAGAGAGAGGTCTGCAGCTGGACCCTTCTCGTCAAGTCACCATCCCATGCATCCTCGATATTTTGAGGTTGGCAAAGAAACTTCCGGGCTTTCTATCTGTCCTCCGTCCAGTCGTTCTTTTGCTTTGGAGTCGTGCTTCGGCTTTTAGATATTACGTAAAACGCGTCACGGAGGACACAAGAACGCACAAGAACGCGTGTTGATAATCAGCCCTAGTGTGCACAGGGAAGGGAGTATCTCAGTATCTGAACCCTCGCTCCACCCCTCCGCCCCCACCGGCCTCCCAAAGCTTCCACACAGCCCCCACCGGGCCCCACGACGGGCCCCGGACGCCTGCACCCGCAGGGGACGACGAGCCTCAGAAAGAAAGCAAAGAGGACAGATAAAGCCGAACGGGAGGGAGAGAGAGGGAGGGAACCGCCTTCATAAATCACGGCGGTTTGACCTTTCCCGTCACCGGCCGAGGCAGAGAAGGGCCCCGGCGCTGCCAAGGCGGAGGAGCAAAAAGAGATAGAGCGAGAAGAAAGGAAACGGCACCAGCACTTTTGTTTTTCCTTCCCAGCGTGCGAAAGGAAGATAAAAGCCGACTTGTTAAACATCGAGATGGAGGAAGGCAACATTGCGCGGAAATCAATATGCTGGCCTCAGACCAGCTGCTATGATACAACACTGTTATCATTTGTTTTGGAACGCTTCTTACGGCATCTGGATGAAGTGCTTTGCCAGGAGCTACTTAGTCATTTTTAATGTGTTTCAAATATATATATATCTAGATCTAAGTATAGATATGATTTATGAATACTATACAACTTTATTCCATCTGTTTTAAATAACTTTTATCTATTGGTTTTTCGTAATTGCTTTTAAGCATTCATTTTACGTATTTATTCTTCTTTTAACCAATTTTCTCCTGAATGTGTTTCCTGTATTCTCTCGTATATATTTTACTATTCTTGTTTTTATGCTTTCCTGTAAAACACTTTTAGATATTTGCTTGAATAGAGTTTATTCAAAGTTTATTATTATTATTAGAACAGAGCTCATACTGTAAGTAGAGCACAGTATATTTCAATACAATGCAAACTTTAAACCTTTTTTGACCTAAAATGTCTATAATTCTATTGGGGTGACGGCTTATTCTTAGAGTATATAGAATAGAAAGGCCTGTGAATTGTGTAGAATACAATAAAATACAATACAGACATCAACGTTTCTGCCATATTTCTAAAAGGGAACGTCACCGGCATTTAATTTGCTTGAGCGCAAATGGACTGAGAGGGTCACGCCGCTGTAGAATATTGAATCTAAATGCCATTTTGATGGTGTTGTCAGGAGCGGTGATCATGGGAGTGATGAAACAGTCCCGGCCGGTAAAGGTCACAGTCTCATTATTAATGCGCGAGTGGCCCTGCAGGATCCCGGCTCTCGTACAGTCACTTGGTCTTTCACCGCTCTCCTCCTCCCTCCTATAATTGTATCTCTTTCTGTCTCGCTGTCTTCCTCTCTCACGCTCCCGCAAATTTTCTCTTGCACACAGTGTTCCAGACAAACGTCCAAGTAATAATCAGCGACATTGTCGTATGAAACAAATGTCCGTTTTTCTTCTCTCTATCACCAATTGAAGTAATAGTGGTTCAACCTATAACCAGTTCATGAAAGCGTTCACTTTTGCAAGTTCTTTAGTTCTTTTATTTGATAGTTCACAGTGGAGAGAGAGACAGGAAAGGTTGGGACCAATCTCGGAACCCATCGTCTATCGGACTGACGACGATTAGACTCTGGGGGTGACAGCCAATATTTCAGGGTTTCCGGTGTAGCCAGCGGACATCCGGGCCGAAATGTCGTCCGGACCTAAAACACCTACAAAAAGTATCAATGTTTGTGTATTGTGTGGAGAAACGTTCGACTCTCGCGTCTCAAATTGCTAATCGGACTGTAAACAATGACCGGTGCACGGAAGAGGAAGTCTTGGCCCGGATGTCCACTGGCTACACTGCAAACCCCGAAATATTGGCCGTCGCCCCCAGAGTCTAATCGTCATCAGACCGATAGACGATGGGTTCCGAGATTGGGTTGGGACAGAATGGGGAACAATATGCGACAAAAGTCCCGGGCCAGATTCAAACCCAGGATATTGCGGTTACATGGTACGGGCTTTAGCCAACTGAGAACCGCCAGGATACCCCACATTTGCTGTGGGGTAAGTGATGTGTTTTACGTTTCCAGCAGCAGTAGTTTGGAGTAAGTAGAGGAAAACGGGGCGTCCTGATGGCTCAGTGGTTTAGGGTGCGAGCCATGTGGCCACAGCGTCCTACCCCAGGACCCTTTGTCGCAACCCCTCTCTCTCTCCCAGTCTTTCCTGTCTCTCTCTCTGTCTAATGAAGGCAAAAATGCCCAAAAAAAGTTAGCATAAGCAGCGAAAGCCACCGTGGCAGAACAGACAAAGACAAGAGCGCCACCTACAGAAACTCAAACTGCATCAACAGAAAATCCTAGAAAAAAAGACGTCAGTACTGGACACACTGTTTGATTGACAGGTGATCTCTGGGTAGTGCAGTGTAAAAAAAACAAAATAGAGCAATAACCGCTCAGCAGCAAACATGGCAACAAAATAAAAAAAATAAAAAAGATCTTGCATATTACCACTTTAGTGCAACTGAGAATTCCGCAATTAAAACATGTTTTTATAGTAATAGTTGTAGTGGGAACACAGACATTAGAATGAGTTCAGTCACTTTACAGTTCTAGTTATTGCTCTAGATGTGAACAGTTCCAAAATGAGGCAAGTAGATGTGACTCAAACGGAACAAAAGATCACTTTTGGCTCATACAGTTATGTGTGTAAACGGCCTAATTGAATTTTTGTCCGAGTAAGGCCAGTAATGAGATTATTGTGTCCGTATGCAGCACATAGTCACCCCTTTCATCTTTCTCACGCTTTCCTCTCTTTGTCTTCCATTCACATTTCTCTTTCTTGTCTCCATCTCTCTCATAGCTCTATCACACCTCTTTTGTTAGAAGACTTTGTGGGAATGGGGGTTAACAAGGGCACAAGTATATAAAATAGAAAACACTGAGTTTTTTTTTCTTTTAACCTTTACCATCTCCCATATGATGGATATGGTGCGGTTTGATTGATTACATATTCATTGTATAATTGATCAATACTAAACTGGTTGTCTGTGGGAAGCCCTTAACCTTCTAATTCTAATGTGACATTTTGATCACATTCCACATAAGTATGCAAGAATATGCTTCATTATTATCATCATCATCATATTATCATGGTTTCAGTGGAGAGTTTTTTTCTGTCCTATGGTCTAAATACTCTTGCCAAAGCCTTTCTTGAACTTCTTGATGAAAATAGCGTGTCCAATTTGTGGTATTGTCACATAATCCAATTTGTATTATTGTCACATAATCCAATTTGTGGTGGAAAAACATAATCTTCGCATAATTCGTGTCCACCATTTCAGAGTTCATGCTCACAAATTTCCCTACATTTTCTGAGACTGTTATGTGATCAATTTACATATTTACATATTTATTAGGGAGAGTTCAATAGGTGCGGATGGATAGTGTCAATACATGCAGGTGTGTTCTCTTTACTCCATGGACAAGCATATCAAAATAACAGCATGGTGGCAAAACTAAAACCAGGACCAGAACAAAATGCAACACAACAGAGAGACAAAAGCTGAAGCACATCATCCAAATGGGTCTTCATCCATCCATCTGAACGCTCTCCTCTCTCTCTCTCTCCCAGTTACCATCAGCTGCAGTAAGAAGAAGAGTAATCCTCAGGAAGCTCTTCAGATGCTCTCCTCCACCCGCCTCAGCCTGAGGAGTCTGGCCACCAAAGCCAAGGTACGATCCACCAGAAACAGTCCAGTGTCCACCCTGAAGACCAGTCCTCCTCTCCACAGGCAACACTGCTTCCTATCACTCATGGCTGGTGGTAGCCCAAACATATGACGGCCTTTTTAGGGCCAATTAAATCTAATATTTTGAGAAAAATGTCAATGTTTTGGGAAAAAAAAAGTCAGACATGTTTTTTTTTACAGTATATGGGTTAACACTTTACAATAACCATCATTAATAAATAGAGAATCAAATAATGTTACAGTGTACATTTAATCATGAATTAGTGGCATTGTAAGAAACTAATCATTTACACATACTGTAGCAGAACTATTGAGAAATTCATTGTTCTATAATTAATGTGTTCATTTGTTACTGTCTAGGTTAAACACTATTAAATAATTAAGTAGGCTATTAGTAAATGATTAACAAATGATTTGTCAAACATATATTAACATTATATGGGCCCCTACTATGAAGTTGTAACTGATCATGATTAATTTGCCATTTTTAATGATTATTTTAAAGTTTCACCCTGCATTCTTTAAACTAGTGATTCTGAACCTTTTTCATATCAAGGACCCCTAATGTAGTCCACATTAGGGCCACGGACCCCCATTTGATGAGATTTTGTCTCTCGGACGCAAATCTGAGAATATTTTTATTGTTAGATATGATTTTGTCCAGAATTCCATGACTATCTGTAGAGAGATAACAGTGAAACTATGATCAAAACAGTCATTCTTCTACATTCTATAATTGTGTTAACTTCTTGTAAATGAAATAATGCTGAAGTTTAACAATTCATCAATTTGGTAGGGATCCTCTGGAACCCCCTAAAGGACCCCTGGGGGTCCCCGGACCCCACGTTGAGAACCACTGCTTGTGTAGTTCATTCGTTCCATCAATACCGAAAACAGTGTCGTCGGAGTTGTATCTTTAACAATATGATCCATCAGTGCATCACAACATTATTTCAGCTTTCTTCTCCTTATCTTCTATCAGCAAATGCACACAGACGTGGCCTCCGGGCTGATCCACGCCGACCTGAGGGACGGCGTCACCGAGCTGGAGCAGCTAATCACAGAGCTGCAGGAGCTGAGCGGCACACTGCGCGGCCAATCAGAATGAGGCACACCCCCCCACCCACCACCCACGCTGACACACCCCTCGCTGCGTTGACCCTCCAGTCGTGGATACTCAGAAGAGACTGACAGAGACTCTACAGCGCTTCCACTCCTCCGCCTTACACTTGAGAATGCCAACTTTCTTGAATTGAAGTCAAGAGTGAACCCACAGATTTACTTGTGATGCAAGAGAATAATAATAGGTGAAAGTACAAATGTAACGCCAAAGGAATAACTTTGTATTCTTTCTTTTAAATGTCAAGTATATATGTATATATATATTGTGACACTTGTGTGAATTATTGTTGAGGGTTTGTGGCTTAACCGATGATGATGATGATGATACTTTTTATCCACTTTGGAATATAATCAAAAAGTAGTAAAAAACTTTCAAAAACTTGGTTTCTCGCTGTGTAATCTGTTTTCCAAAATAATACTTTCAATTTCTTTTGTATGCAAATGTGCCTTCGTTCATCATAGACTGGGCTAGAGGGAGGTATTGTTTGTTGAGTTGGTATGAATAATGGAGTGGGAATGAAATGGCCATCCAGTCTGAATATCAGGCTAAGACCGAGGCTGAACCCGACTCTTCTTCTGCAGTGCTTTAAGACTCACCCTTTAGTCTGTTTACAACACAGGCCTTCATGCTCAACTACGCATTGCTGCGTTTGATTGTTTTGGATGACTTTTCATATCTACACTGCGTGCACAATTATTAGGCAAGTTGTATTCCTGAGGATTAATTTTATTTTTGAACAAATACAGTGCTCTCAGTCAATCCAAAATGTTAATAAACCTTAAACCTGAGTATTTAACAAAGGAAAAGTGAGTTTTGGCTTTCTCAGGAGAATATCTGTGTGCACAAACTATTAGTGTGCAGAATTATTATGCAACTAAATGAAAAACTAAAAATTTCCCATCTCACTTGTTTATTTTCATTTATTAGAGTAAGAATAACAAATAAACAACTCGAAATTTACAAATAAACACTTCTGACATTTCAACAAATATTCAGTGACCAATATAGCCACCCTTCTTTTCAATAACTGTCATGAGCCTTCCATCCATGGAGTCTGTTAGTTTCTTGATCTGTTGATCAACTTTTGGTGCAGCAGCAACCACAGCCTCCCAAATGCTGTTCAAAGAGGTGTATTGTCTTCCCTCACTGTAAATCTCACGTTTAAGAAGGGCCCACAAGTTCTCAATAGGGTTTAGGTCAGGTGAAGAAGGGGGCCATGTCATTATTCTGTCATCTTTAAGGCCTTTGCTGGCTAGCCACGCAGTGGAGTACTTGGATCCATGTGATGGAGCATTGTCCTGCATAAAAATCAATTTGTCTTCGGTCTCACTACAGACTGTAAAAAACACATTTCAACACATTTCACTTACGGTTTGTTCCTTCCACTTTTGACTGAATTGAGCCGTCTCCCCAAATACCAATCAAGTTGGATATATCTATTTTGTATCAAATCTTTTGTACCAAATGCAATTCCATGCAGCTTTTTGCTGTTCACCATCACATCTTTGACACGTTGGGGGGGAAAAAAATCTGGATTGGGACACTTGCAGCTGCAGTGTGAACTTAGCCTTACAGCAACTGCCTTGGGCCCTACAAAAGACAAGAATAGAACTAATGTAATTTTATTTTTTATTAATTTAAAAGAAATGTACTTATTGAAAGACGCCCCTCTATTTGTTACAATGAATTATTTCAATCTTGAGTCATGGTCACCTCCCGTACTCAGGCAGGCTACAGTGGGATATTCCACTTCTAGTGCCGTTTTGCAATTTGACTTTAAGCTAATTTTCCTTGCCACTGCAAGTAGCTGACAGAGAAGTAAAAAAAATAAAATAAAAATAGGCAAAGCTACCCAAGTTTATACACTACCAGTCAAAAGTTTGGACACACCACATTTTTCTTTATTTTTACTATTTTCCACATTTTAGAATAATAGAATAGTAATAAAAGACATCAAGTGAAATAACACAAATGGAATTATGCAGTGACCAAAAAAGTGTTAAATCAAAACTATCTTATATTTTAGATTCTTTAAAGTAGCCTCCCTTTGTCTTGATGGAAAGGCAAAGGCTTTGGAAAGAAATTCATACATAGGATCAACTTCACTGTTTATATTTGTCTAAGAAACTCATTTCAAGCATTTAAGCAGAAGCCTTTAGATCAAAATGGCTTTAAGAGAATGAAAAACATAGTACATTCAATCAGGTGTGTCCAAACTTTTGACGGGCAGTGTATATAGAAAGGATGCATTAAAAAGTGAGAGGGGTGGGATTCAGGGGGCCCCATGCTTGCCTTTGTCTAGGGCCCCCAAATCACTAAGTCCGCCCCTGCCCACCATGAACTCTACAGTTTGAAACCAGCAGAAATCAATCATAAAGTATGTAGGAGTGATCGCAAAAAGCCAAGCCAGCTTATATAGCCTTATTGCTGGGGTGCACTAGCTCCTATAACGAGTCCCCACCTCGAGCGCTTGGAAACTTGACTCCCGACCCCCCCCCCCCACACACACACCCACCCAACCCCAACCCCCACCCTAGGGCGACGTGAGGGCCGATGTCACCCGCCACTGCTGCTGCGAAGATGAAAAGTGTGAAAGAATGCGAATGAAATGTGAAGAGCCGATCCAGAGACGGCGGCCCCCGACTCTGACTCTTCATCACCGCAGGAGGCAGCGGCCCGTGAAAGTGTCATCCTGAGCGACCGATCACACACACACACACACACACAGCCTCACACACACATACTTCTAGTCGGCCATGATGGATCCAACGCTCATCTTCTCGCCCCCGAGGCTCCTCCAATCTCTCCTCCCGATGTGTTTTCTCACCCAGCGGGAAAATGACCTTGACATTGCTTTGGGGTTTTTTTTATCTTTTGCTTTTTTTTTTTGCTTTTTTTTTTTTATGACCATCACAGAGCGGATGTTTTCTTTCGCCTGGGTCACTTTGTCACAGTGCTTCTGCCTTTTGTAGCCGGCTGATAAGGATGTAAAGGACATTTCTGAGGGCAGATAGCAGTGTGTAAGTGGTGTTTGTGACTGTTCATGGATGTTATAATGTGTTGTTTTATCATGTGATGGATTGGATTGTCAGAAAGGGCCACATACTGTATGAATCCACAGGTACTGTTATGTTGAAAAGATGCATACTACTACTACTAATAATAATAATAATCATAACTTTACTTATATAGCACTTTTCAAAACACAGTTACAAAAGTGCTTTGCAATAAAAACTAGAGATGTTCTGATACCATTTTTTTCTTCCCCATACCGATTCCGATACCTGAACTTGCGTATCGGCCGATACCGAGTACCAATCCGATACCAGTGCGTTAAAAAAATATATATATTATTATTATTTTTTAACAGCTGTATACTACTAACCCTGGATGGATGTGATATGATTGCTATCATTGTTGTATGGCCTGGCTCAGGTTAAACACTTTGTAAAACATGAAGAAATACATACAGAGAATGAATGCCATAGAACTTTATTACCTAGTTTGACAGTCACAACTGAAAAAGAACATAAATAAATAAATCTAGGAATAAATAACAATTCCTTTAAAAAAAACTGTTAAAGTGCAGCCACAATTTAGTAAAATAAAAGACATTTAAAATTTTAAATAGTACAGTAACAGTATAAATTTATTATATCAGTACAGATTTCCGGGAAAACTGCCGTTTTAACGGGGTGTAACTACTTTAAAGTATATATTTTTTTTAGGCTAATAAATTACGTGATATCGGATCGGTGCATAGACTCACGTACTCGCCGATACCTGATCCAGCATTTTAGGCTGTATCGGAGGCATTTCCCATACTGGTATCGGTATCGGAACAACTGTAATAAAAACAGACACAATTAAAATGCAAAGACAATAAAACAAACTAAAAGCCATAAAAACTAATCATAAAAACACAAATAGAGTAAAATGAACGAAAATGCCATAAAATATAATGAAATCACCAAAAAAGCAATTTTAAACAAGTGGGTTTTTAACAGTGATTTAAAAAACGATACAGAGTTTGCAGCCCTGATCTCCTCAGGAAAGTCGTTCCAAAGTCTAGGAGCCCTGACTGCAAAGGCTCTGTCCCCTTTATGTATCAGTCTGGACCTCGGAACAACAAGGAACGAACGTCGGAAGATCTCAGGGAGCGGGAAGGGACATAGGGCAATAAGAGATCTGATAGATAGCTTGGGGCAAGGCCTCTCTGGGCTTTGTAAGTAATCAATACAATTTTAAAATCAATTCTAAAAGCAACAGGTAGCCAGTGTATGGAAGCCAGGATCAGTGAAATGTGATCATGTTTCCTAGACCGAGTTCAAATCAAATTTGCTGATGCCAGAGAGCAGGGAATTACAGTATTCCAATCGACTGGTTATGAAAGCATGAATAATGCCCTGGCATTAGTACGTACAGTATATAATGGTAATTGGTTTGTGTATTAGTCCAGTGGTTCTCAACATGGGGTCCGGGGACCACCAGGGGTCCTTGAGGGGGTTCCAGAGGGTCCCCAGCAAATTGATGAAGTGTGAAACTTCACCATTTCTTAATTTACAAGAAGTTAACACAGTTAGAGAATGTAGAAGAATCATAGTTTCTCTGTTATCTCTCTACCTACAATACAGATAGTCATGGAATTCTGGACAAAATCATATCTGACAATAAAAATATTCTCAGATTTGGGTCTGAGAGACAACATCTCATCAAATGGGGGTCTGTGGCTCTAATGTGGATTAAGTTAGCGGTCCTTGATATGAAAAAGTTTGGGATTTACTGTATTAGTCCAGTCCCGCTGCAGCACAGTTGTCTGCATACCAAACTGTATGAGCTAACACATACTGCTAATCAGGATATGATGCATTATCAAGTCCAGATTTCCAGCCTGAAACACCAGTCATGGAATAAGAATGACGAGAACTAATGGCTCACTCGGAGGTCTGTGTCATCATTCATCTCCACATTATATCACACATTCACGAGATTAGTCACCGGACTCGGTCCTGTAATGGTACTGTAAATTTCCCAAACGCCGTTCCCACTCATGAGACTGATTTGCGGCCGTGACATCAGAGCCTCATGGAGGACTTCGGTGGAAGCAGACAGAGGTTTGCTTGTTCTGCCTCGGATTCATTCGCCCAGAATTGCGGGTATTCCTCCTCAGTGACGACCCAACAAGGTCCTCTGAAAGCAGCCGAAATCCAATTTGCCAACAAGTCTCGTCCATGTAGCCGGTGCCCAATGCAGCCATGTCCCAGCAGCCATAGAACTCCATTGTATTAAAAAAACGATTAAAAACTTAATAAGCCGGCTGTAAACACGTTTGCGATCTCAGGAAAGTAGTTCCGTAGCACTGAAAATAGTCCCCAGCGTAATGAAGAATTTGTTCCCATTTGAATTTGATTTGGTAATAACTACAACAGCCTGACTTTTCATGGTCACAGTTAGCGATTTTTAAAATGTAAACTATGTCTTTGTGAGCTGTATTTCAAGGTTTTTAGCTTACAACTGGAGCCAATGACTTCCAGGTTGAAGGCTAAAAACGGTACGTGGGAAGTCAGAAAGTAACGGGAGTAGAGCAAACACATCGTTGATTTTGTTATTTTCATAGGATTTGTTGACGATAAGAAATGTATTTAAAAACACCAGCCTTATCCTTTAAGACTAGCTTTTTCTCACAAAGGTGGCTCATTTCATAGTGGGGTTGATCACCATGGTTGCATGTTCAGGCTATCTGACCGTAACGTAAAAAGGCCTGCCAGCCCACCAATCAACTCTCTGGAAAAATGACATCACTACTCACTTTTTTTTAATAACCTTTGTTGCAAAAATTCCATTTACAAAAGACAACATGAACAGAAACATTGCATTCAAATGAATGGGACAAGTCATTCATAATTCTTTTTTTTTTCCGATACCCAAGTCTAGGGTATGGGAAAGTCTAGGCTAAACTTAACGTGTTGAAAATGTCTGCAGTATTAGAGCCTATATCATCCCACAATTAGGCCTATTTATAGTCTTTTTATATTCTAGTTGTGTGCTAATAATCTATATCCTTTTCCCCGCTGAATCAGTATGTTTGCGACCTAATCTCCCCACAGGGATCTATACTTTCATCATATTCTAAATTATCTGATCTGGATCTGTCCTTCTTGCATGTGATTGGCTATTTGTTACAAATCCCGCCCCTTGCATACTAACAACGAGCCAGTTGATAGCCACCTTTGTGAGTCCAGTTGTCCAACATTGCTAATGTTGTCCCAATGGTTGCACCGTAGCAGCTGTCCACATTTTGAAACTTTAAAAATTCAATAAAAACCAGTTGCACAAACCATTACTTTCAAAATACATACAAATCCTGTCAAGTAGTTCTATTACTTACTATAACTAAAGCTACTAAAGTATCTGAAATGGCTTGCGAGCTGTTTTGAGAGAAATGGTTTCATACTCCATTGACTTGCACTAGCATTGCTAACAAATGCTAACAGGAGGCTGGTGCTGTTTTCACAAATAACAAAAGCTCTTCTCAAATGACTTTACATGTGGCTTTAGTGAGTAACAGGATAGGCTGAACTTCCCCTTTTAAACCTAGTTAGCCCACTAAGTCATAAAGTGCTAATACTTTTATGTAGGGCTGGGCGATATGGTTGAAATCAATATCATGATAATCATAAGGATTTTTCTCGATATCAGTATATATCACGATATGGTTCACGTATGCAAAATCACGTTAAATAATCAAATTAATGTTCATCACATTGAACCGAATGGTAATGTTAGGTGTGATGTCAAACAAAACAGAAATATTCAAATAATATTCCTACCATACCTCATTTTATGAGAGTTTTTAAGTAAAATTTGCTTGTCGTCATCAATTCAGACAGCAGAAATGTGTCACGATATCAAAATATCTTCATATCATCACAATATGATTCCACTGAAAGACGATAAACGATAATATTGAATTATCACCCAGCCCTACTTTTATGAGTGATGTCAAAGAAGGTGGACATGCAGGTCAGGTGGACTGGAGACTCTAAATGAACCTAAGGTGTGAGTGTTTGTGTATTTTATATGAGGTATATGATGTATTATGGAATATGACATGTACTGTATATGATGGTATGTTAAGCCCTATGAGACATGCTTGTGATAAAGGGTTATATAAATAAACATGACTTGACTTGACAAGTGCAACATGGTTTAAAGTTTCAACCCATAGAGAGCAGTGCAGCAGCAATTTTCTGCCCCTTGTGATTTAGTACTGATTTACAATTTAATGGAGAGGACTATAAACCATATAAATCATATGCTGCAGTATTATAATAATTATCCCTTTAATTATTCTGCACATCCTCTATATATTCAGTGTTTGGCATACTGTCTTTTCAATTCAGTTCAAATCAAAGAACTTGGTAACACTTTACTTGAATTGTTGGTTAGAACACATTGTAAGTCATAATACGCAACGTGCATCAAAGGCATATTATTACTACATCATAACCACATCAGAAAATGTCATAATGTCAATGACCCAGATATAATTAATAATATGAATTATACATAAATAAAAAGAATAACCTGCCCCTGCCAGATTCATGATGCATTGTGGTGTATTATATTTTCTGATGAGGTTATGATGTAATTATAATGTGCTTATGATGTATGTATGATAATGTGTTATAACCACCAATTCAGGAAAAGAGTTACCAGATTTCCCTTCCATCACCAATGTAGCAAAACATAGATAATATAGGAAATGTTCTAATTATAACCCGTCAATTGAACTTTAACCATTTAAGAAAGAATTATTTAAATTTGGTTATTCAATTGAAATATACAGTAACTACTACTACCACTACTACTACTACTACTTGAAATTGTCAATTACATATGTTAATATAATCCCCCACTTGCTCTGTTCTGATTTACTTCCTATTCTCATTTGCTGCATCCTGTTACTATTCGCTATTGCAATAACAATATTTCCCCACATGGAACATTAAAATCTCATCTCATCTCATCTCATCTTGGGACGCCTTGATGCCAAGATGTCCTTTCCTGCCTCTGTTCTGTGACAAATAATACTCCTACTATACTCCTACCACTACCACTGCTACTACTAATACTACCACTACTACTATTACCACCACTTCCACTACTATTGCTATTACTCCCGAATGAATGAATGAATGAATGAATATTTTATTTTCATGTCTGCTCATTTACATAGAATTATTCAGACACATTAACTAACAACAAACCAAACATTCCGGCATGTTAACCCACCATCATCTAACAGCACAATACATAGATATCATCCAAACATAAATATAAACAAAAACAAAAACATAAACATCATCCGAACATAAACATAAACATAAACCTTCCACAAATAACGCTCCAGGAGATATCCCACAATGGAAAAACACACACGCACAAGACATAATACACAAATCCATCAGGACAAAATCTGCATCTGCATCCATTAGTGCCAAACACTGTATATTTGATCCAGTTCATAAACCAATACAGTTTGCAATCCATATAGAATAGAGTATGAGGAATTTATCTATCATATGTTACTTTTCTCCTCCTGTCCCATGCTTTGGAGAGATATTCAGAGAATGCAAAAAAACATTATCAAACTACCTAACTGTCTACTGCTAAAAAGGTGAAATAAAGTCAAGAGTCCTCCTTATCTCGCCCTGATGTCATTTCCTGCCCCTCTCCTGTGACTCCTGTTTCCCGGGCAGACGGACACTTTGGTCCTCTATGAATTCTATCTCTGTCCCAATGACCCAGATACAAGGGCCGCCTTGAATCGCGGATTGCCTCTCCGTCCAGCTATTTAAACATTGCATCATCGGTGACGATTATACATCCTGGCTGCAAAACCCTTTCAGAGCCCTCGCCATGTCTTTCCCCACAAATTTGGCAAACGGCTCCCACCCTCCCACCCTCCACCCTCCACCCGAGCCCCTTTTCCAGAGGATGCTGTTACACGGTCACTGGGTTCTGGTTACCATCACCCTTCAGGGGTCAAATTCAGAGCAGCGTCCTCCACCGACTCTTGTCTCACACACACCGTCTAAACCCTCTAACACACACTTTTCTCCCCCCCCCCCCAACGCGTTCTGGAGAGAAAATTCTTGTGGGTTTCATGGTTTTTTTTTTCTTCTGCTTCTTCTATATATTTAGGTTGTGTCACTGCTGTATCCACCCACCCGCTCCCAAGCCCCAGCGGAGGCCACGGGGGTTTTCAGGAAACAATTACGAGCTCCCTTTCTCCAGAGAAACAGATGTCACAGGACGTTACTGGCGTTTTTTTTTTCCCCCCCAAAAGCACACACACACACACACACACACTGATTCAACAGGGCTTCGTATTGGTTTTAGGTGTGGGATTGAGGTGAGGACCTCCGCACAGTATCTGTATCTGAACATGTAGTGGGATGTGGGGGTCCCCAGCAAAATAAATAGTTTGATTTCAAAGTTGTTTCATTACAGGTTCATTCAGAGTGTGAATATTTCATTAAGTAGGTATGTAGTACTACTTTACAGCTGCACTCGGCAAGATTTGCATGTAAAAATCCAAGGTTGTCCACTCTCATATTTTTTGCTTTTTAAAATATGCTTTTTGAAAAATAAAACTACGTAAGGTACCTAAATAAATATATTTTGGCATTATCGGTGGCTCCCTCCTTTTTTTGATTGCATTTTCCTTTGTTTTCCATGCTATTTTTTAATGTAAAAATCCAGCCGTCTTTAGCCTGATATTCAGACTGAATGGCCATTTTGTTTCCAATCCATTATTCAGTCTGACATTGCCTCCATGTTAGCCGTTTTCTGTGTGGGGGGGGATTGATTTTCCCCGAACCAATCACTAGTGACGTATCCGGCCACTCTGACGTTATTTTCAGTTACTGATGCTAACTTTACCAAGAATGTCGGTCGTTTTTGACAAAAATATTGTCTTCACAAAGACAATGTGTTGATTACAGAAGCCGGGAACGGCCGTGCTTGCAGTTATTTTTTTTAATGCCATTATTTCGAGATCATGAGTTAATTATCTTGTTATCAGAGATCAGGAGTGCAATGCCAGCATGCATAGATGGCATCTTGATAACTGACAACAACGTAACTGCAGCAAACAAAACTACACATTTATGCCTTGACTTACTGTTCAGTTATGAATCCTCCCTGACAGTCATGACAGTGATCTTGAAGGCTGAAAACTCGAAAGTCATTTTCTTGTGATAAATTATCTTGTTATCGCGAGAAGTCGGCCTTTTGTTTTCTTGAGATAATGAGATAAATTAACCTGTTATCTCGAGAAAACGAGCTTTACTATCTCGAGATAACTTGTGATCTCGAGATAACGGCATTAAAAAAATAATTGCAACAAATATTATTCTGCCGAAATGGCAATGAAAAGCCTTTGTGAGCGGTTCAAACTTTAGTCCCGCCCACCAAGGCACTGATTGGCCCGATCGTTTTTCCGATCGAGAAATCGCCTTTGAGAGCAACACCAGACCCTGAATCGCTCGACCAAATCTGAAGAGTGGGCGGGTCGGGAACCTAAGGCTAAGCCCTCTCATCAACCTAAAACACAAATGTGGCTGCAACAGAGAAGAGCACTAATCTACCCTAACTGAAAAGCTGTAGATTCACCCAATTTGCCCAGATTCAATTCTGGTGTTGGCATGGTCACTGGTGGGAAATCTTCTCCACACATAAAGTAATGAATCAAAACTTCAGTGAAATCTAAAAGTGTCTCCTAAACAGCAATGAGCGAGCGCCCCATCCAGAAAAACCACCTCCACCCCACCACACACTAAAAGAGAAGACAAAAACGCCTAGGCAGACCGCGTCGGGCAAAACAGCTTGGTGCGCCTGTGGAGCATGGCTGCATGTGCGACCGGGTTACAGACCGCTAATATCAGCTTTTCATCTGTGTTTTCCTCTGTCCCACCGTTCCTACCACATCAAACGGCATCAAAACAGGAAGGAAAGCCCGCCTTCTGTTTGATTTGATTGGCTGCCTGGCCCAAGTGTGACATTGACGAGCGGTGTGACTCCTTGCGCTGAAAAGTTGAAAATATTTAAACTTTTATGCGCGCCTAAAAACCGCCAGAAATACACGCGTCGCAGGAGAAGCGCGCACAACAATGGTTTTGATGGCAACGCGTTTCTAGCGACGCTTCTCGGTGTGATCGCCCCCTTGTGGTACGTTTCCACAGGATCCGTGATTTCCACGCTTCCCGTTCATTTTCTATGTAAGCAGCCGTGCAATGCATTCTGGTAGCGCCGCGGTGTGTTTCGAGAGACGGTGCGTCACGTTGGCTGCTCCACATTTGCATAAAGTTGAAGTCTAGGCTACTTTATGCAAATCAGGGGCGTCCACCGCGACTCGCCACCTCTGGAAACTCCTGAAACTCAAACTTACAAACTTTTAAACTAACCGTTGTCGATCTAAAATGAAGACAGATTCAGCAGCTGCACGGCTTATTTCTCACCTCAAATGTTTTCAGAAACACATTTCAGTGAACTATTTTCATAATATAAGAGAAAGTTTGCAAACGAGCCGCCATGTTTTTCCAGTTTGAAATCCGGGGGCAGACGGCCCAGCGAGTGACAGCGTTCGTCCAATCAGGTGCAACAAGGAACCGATATCGAAGCACATCTCAAGCATCATATCAAGCGTCCAATACTGGGAAGCAGTGCGATCCCTTGCGTGAAATGATGCCCCTGTGAAAACGTACCATTAGGGTGCGATCACACCTACAGCTGTTTTTTCCTTTGATCTGAACCGTAGTGGAAAAGTTTACTTTGTTGCATTTATTGCATTTGATCGAACCATAGTGGAAAAGTTTACTTTGTTGCATGTATTTGGTTCATTTAGGTTCACATTCCCTAGCTACAGGCAAACCAGGGCTTGTAAACAAAAGTCACATGACTCACAATTGGCTTGTTTATTGGACAGTCATCCCGCCAGAGTCCCGCCAACAAATCAGACTCCAGTCCCTGTAACTTAAGCTAAGCATGATGGACTTTCCTTCTCTGGTGTTCATACAAGTTAAGAACACATGAAGAAATAGCTGAATATGAGCGTCAGTCCAGAAATAATGCCCTTTATGGTAACACTTGATTAATTAATGGTGAACAAACGCCTAAGGCATGAATACATTTTGTCATGTCTACTCTTTTCATGACCTATATTTGACCGATCTGTCTCACTTTTGGAACTTATAACCTCTCTTCCCATTAATAAACCATTTGCTAACATTAACAAAGCATGCCCAAAACTGTATGTTAGGATGGCGAGTGGGTAGAATAGGAAGGCACAGGCCGAGGCAGGCTTCAGTATCTCCATGTGGGATTTATTGTGGAGAAACCAGGAGTATTTACAAGATGAGTTGTAAAAAAACACAAAAAATGAAAAATACTCAAAATGTTTTGAAAAGAAAAATAAAGAAATAGCTAATGAATCAAGAAAACTACAAAAATGACAAAGGCAGAACTAAGCTATAAACCAAAACATAATGGCCAGCAGTCCTGGTCCTAATTCCTGGCTGGAGCGAGGCAGAGTGAGCGGGCACCCATGGGTGCTGGCCTCCTATATACTCTAAGCCCCTCCTATGAAGACAAAACATAATTAGTCTTCAATTAACGTAACAATACATCAAGGGTCTGATTCAATACAATTATTATTACATTGATATAACCACGTGACAAACAGAATAACTTCCTAAAGTTACCTTTTCTTATCTAGTTTAGCTAGTATCTAGCTAGTAGGCTATAGTAGTAGTAGTAGTAGTAGTAGTAGTAGTAGTATCCAGTAGTCCATTCCGATAGATATTTCCTACCTGACAGAATGAGCCACTTTTAATCCCATTAATAGGGCTTGTATGTCTGCTTCTCACACATATCTGACCTGAGTAGCTACTAAACAATGTTTTTGCTAGGGCAGGTCATTATGAGTGAGAGGCTTAGTTCATCAGACTAGTCTGACAGGATGAGCAGAGTGGGTAGCGCAAACTGTCAGAACACCGATAGGCCTCCCAGTATGGCTGAAACACTGCAGTGAGACACAGACTACAACGAAAATACAAGAATCTAACAATCAAAACCAGAACACAGTAACACTTAACTAACATTTCTTAGTGGCGCCAAGATCTAGCCTAATCTATGGTAAAGAAATGAATGTTAATGCAGGTAATGTTTGGTGGTGTATGTTAATATAGGGCAACTCCCTGCCTAAACCTATAAGAGCTTCATCCTTCATGAATGGTTTCCTCCTTGTTAACTCTTAAATAAAAATCCATTTCACATTACCTGTTGTAAAATGACAGCTCTTTATGCCTTACCAATGGCTTACAAGTCCATTTGAAACATTACTTACGAAACATCCTTACTTTTACGGAACACATAACATTACAAATGTTTACAAACATTACAAAAAGTTTTTACAAATCTAGGTTGAGAGTCACACCGGCACCATAAACATTTAAAGAAAACATTTAACATTTCATGACAATATCAAATGAATATATGTAATTATGCCAAACAATCAAAATACAATACAGTAGGCCGGTAATTTAAGATGGAATTTTTAGCAGAGTAGCTGGAGAAAATCACTGGCAATTAATATTACTAGAGGAGGTCTGGAAACATAGTTTTTACCTTAGTGAATTAGTGATTTCAATCCTGGATCAACGTTAATAACCTGTTTTTCAGCAAACTCCCATGTCTTCTGTCAATTCTTGTACCATCTGTATTGATGCTATGTGATCCAGAAATTACAAATACTTTGCACAGTAGGCATATTCTGAAATAGTCTAATACATATGTACAGATTGCATTAAAATCATAATGTAGGCTACTAATGTTATCCTGCTATATTAATCCCATCCAGACAGCCGTGCAGGATAAAACCCCTGTGGTCGTGAGGTAAAAATGACAATCACCAGACCTCCGGTAAAAATAATGCCATCCAGAGAGTGGGAATCTGGGACAGTGCCAGGGACAAAGCACCAAATCCGGCTAACACGGAAACCATCCTGATCCGGTTCAAGTTGGACAGTGCACTGGTGGCTCCAAACATAGATCGGGGTGTTAAGCCAAAGTTTTTATCCCTTACCTCAAAGTGTCATCCACGTGCATTTGCTTTGGCGCCATTGTGTGGCCGTAATGGTCAACAACAGCAAAATGCAAATCTTTGTCCCTCCTCCACACGAGTATTGTGGGATTTCAAAAGAAAGGATCACTGCTCTGGGAGTCTATGTGTGACAAAGACATTTTATAAAGTCAACGATGCATGATAGTATAGCCTGGGGGGGAGGGGGGGACTGCAGTCCCTTGACCAGCCACTAGGTTTTGCATTTGGAGGTCATGTGCTAATCCCTGACCACTGGCTTCTCCTGACTCGCACTGTCATATTTATGACCTCGTTGTCCCTTATGTTCCCCGTCATGTCCTCCGATCACAGGATGCTGGTTACCTTACTGTCCTGAGATCAAGAAGAAATCAGCAGGCAGTAGAGCGTTCTCCTACTGAGCTCCTTATCTTTGGAATCAACTACCTCTTGCGATGAGGCTAATTCTTTGAAAATCTCCAAATCCAAATCTCAAAACCTATCTACTCTCACTGACATTTGACCAACTGTAACTGAGCTAGTTCCGGACAGACACAGTTTCTTCTCTTTTGGGAACCCAGTCTAGAACTACCTCTTAGCTGTGCTTAATTTGTAAATGATGAGGTCCCGGAACACCAAGTGGTCGGTGTTCCCATGAGTCGGTGTGGAGGGAAAAGGTTCCGGAACATATCAACAACATATCATCAACATATCATCGACAACAAGCGCATTGGAGGCACAGTGGTGCTCAGTACAGCCATATAGCTTACTGTAGACCTGACAGCCTAAACATTACTAAATGACCGACTATATGACCTTAGAGCTCCGACTACTGGGGACCTATAACAATATTTGATTATTGCATGGGCTACATAATGCTCACCTGCCCTTCAAGTAGTAGACTAAAGATATAACTGCACTGTGCGCAACATAAAAATGCCCACATACTATGAGACATCCTAATCATACATAAAGGAAACTGCAATGGCTTCAACCATTTACCAGAGAAATTCTGGTTTGAGTAGTTACGCATCAATATTCAATACAAATACTTTCATAGGATATCGATTTTGAATGTAGGAAACAATGTCAGCAAATAATGCAATAAAACGTGTCGTGGTGCAGCTAGAAGTTGACCTGACTGCGACACTCAGCTGGACCGCGCTGGTTTTGAAATGCCCACAGTGATGTGGCTTACAGCCCTTCACTCAACCAATTCTCATGTTATTACCAATTATTTGTGGACACTCAACATAACATGCGCAATTGCCCGCATATTTAACTGTGGGACTTACAGGTCCGCACTCCAAAAAATTTCTGTTTCGCAGTCATCTATGCAAATATGAATTTTGATTGTCCCAGCAGAGACCTAATAGATTACAGAATATGCTAACACGTTTACAAACAAAACAAATCATGCTTACCTTGTCTAATTTTCCAAAATAGTCCACACAGTGGACATATGGACAGCAAATTCAACTTTTAGCCATGACGCTGTCTGAAGTTTACCATAACACACTGCAGAGCAGCTCACTTATGTATGAAGTGATTACTATGCGCTTGTTGTTACTTTCTAATAGGGTAATCACCTGTCATCATATGGAAATGAGACAGGTTTTTGGAAGGGAGGGGAAAGGAAAGAAGAGTCAACTATTGGGAGTGTTACATGGCAGACAAAAAAAACCAAAACGTTCCATGCCACCAGGTGCTGGGTCCACACAAATAGGTACCGGAATGCAGGTAGTCCAAAACCGCGAGGGGTACAAATTAAGCACTGGCTCTTAGTCTGTCTGCATTATTGCACTCACTGCCTGTCCACTGTCTGTATGAGTGTGTAGGGGGGTTGAATATATCTGCGTCCACTTCCAGGCACCTGTTGCACACATTGATTTTACCTGGCAGTTGACGGGGGTGCTGGACCTAGATTCTGTGAACGCCAATGCTGCCCTACTTGGCTGAACCCCCATCTTTCTGCCACATCGTGTTTTTCTTTGTCTTATTTGGTTTGTTATCTCATTGTAATTACCTCCACCAAGGAGGTTATGTTTTCGGTGTCGTTTGTTTGTATGTCTGATTGTTTGTCTGTTAGCAGGATTACGGAAAAACTACTGGCCCGATTTTCATGAAACTTGGTGGAAGGGTGTAGCATGGGCCAAGGAAGAACCCATTACATTTTGGAGCGGATCCAGATCTGACTCACGAACAAGCAATAATAGCACGAACCTTGGCGGAGGTCTGCGCTCTCCGAGTGCCCTTCTAGTTGTCCATGTCATTGTCCATTTTATTGTTTTGTCATGCTCAGCTGTCCTGGTGGGACCTGCCCAAAGTTTCTTTCATTTTCCTAATAAGGTTTTTCTTGGGGAGTTTTTCCTTGCCTTCACTGATTGGTGGTGCCATGTTTTGTGAACTGATTGTTGATCAGTTAGATTTCGGTAGGTTTGTTCTTTGTAAAGTCCTTTGAGACATGCATTTGTGATGAAGGGCTATGTAAATAAACCTGACTTGACTTAAACCTCAATGGGCGGAGCCAAAGAACCAGTTTTTAGCTAACTGGCTTTTTTATTTTTTCCTGAAAATGACAAAGTGAAAAAGACTGAATTGCATTTTTTGAACTGCCCTGATCATTTATGGTAGTATTTAATAAATACTTGTTATTTTTTCAACATAAGTTGAACTCATTGGATTCTTCTTGGATGTCTATATCAAAGTGTACCTAGTCCCACCAATAATGGAAAACAAAATGGAATGGAAAACAAAAAAAGCCAATACATTTAAGTTCAAAGAAAATGCCATGGATAAAAGTTGGACTGGACAAGGCATCAACAAAGAACAATGTGAGTGCACCAAGTTAAAGTGTTAAAGGAAAGCACACATGCTTTAAGTTTGAAAGAGTAAAAGTAATTCTCTACTGGAAATTCTTTGAGGAAGTTTATGTTTGGATTAAAGAACATTCGCTGAACATTAAAATGGCAGATGTTGATGGTTGTTATTTTTTCAACATAACTTGGACTCATTGGATTCTTCTTGGATGTGCGTATCAAAGTGTACCTAGTCCCAACAATAATGGAAAACAAAACGGAATGGAAAACAAAAAAAGCTGATACGACAAGCTTTGTCCTGAACAATCGTTTTGTTGTGTGTTGGCTCGCTTGAAACTGTACAGAGTGCAGTCCCATTGAACCAATTTGAAATTTTCACTCGAGCCATCACTACAGAGAAGGAACTCTGGTTGAAATATAAATAAAAAACATAAATGGCAATTACTTCTTTTTTCATTCATTCATTACCTAGGAAGGTCAGCAGTCTAGCTAACTAGCTTACCTAGACAGCAGCTAGTATGGCTAGTTTGAACTTGGAAAGTCAGCTAGGCTAATGCTGTGTTCCATTTGAACTGGGAAGTCGGAATTTCCGAGTTCCCAGTCAGAAATTTCAACTGGAACGCCCCCTGAAGTGGATTTCCGACTCGGAAAGTTGGAAGAACCTCACCAACCCCCGAGCTCAAAATCCAAGATGGCTGCTCCACACCTCAAGCTGTAGTAATATACTGTTTATTAGACACAACTTTGTGTCTCATTAAATCAGTCGTACACACAGTACTGTCCAACTTCTATCTGTGGACATGTTGCTACGGTGTTTGTATGCGCAAAATACCATGTAATGCGTTGTTATCAACTGGTATTGCTAGCAATAGCTAACCTGGCTAGAGCAAACCCCACTTCTCCCACCCCGTGAAATAAAAAAAACTAATTGTTTTTCCGACTTGTTGTACTGGAACGCGGTCAACTCGGGTGTGACGGGTGATGGGTGTAAAGCATCACAATACATGTCCAACAATATTATATGTATTGGACTTATACGAAGTGAGAATTCAGTGTTGGGTAGACCAGTGGGTCTCAACGTGGGGTGCGGGGACCACCATGGGCGGTTAGTGTTAAGCCCCTTTCACACATTTGCCGTTAAAAAATTGCCGTTTAAATTTTTCTGGTAAAGGTAGCAGTTTCTGTTGTTCACAAGACATTTACGTTTTTTTTTTTGTAACGTTATGCGACCAGTCACACACAGTCTGGCAATACTGTTAAATTCCACTGTTGTCAGAAATTACGTTTAACTGCCAATGCAGTTTGAAAACACGATGGGCTAATCTCTCCGTCCACCCGGACTCCAAGGATCTCTGTTATTTGTCTGTCCAATTTGACATTTATATATAAAAAAAGTACAGCTACAGCCTGTCGTATAGTGGTTTGTATTTCCCTCCTACAGTTCGACAACGGTGTCCTAACATTGTGCTGATCGTGCCGTTAATGTTACAGCATTGTTCACACGTACAGTCGATACGGAACTCATCGTCTTCAGCAGTGAAATTAGCAGAACTGATTTCCTGGCATTTGGACACCAGCTCCTTTTCACACATTACGGCGTGCTGTCACATCTACGGAACAGGCTGCATGTGTGAAAGGGGCTTTACAGCGTATGCCGCCATGTTGACGTGATGATCAGACCCCTTTGGGTCTTGTTGGCTACTACTAGCCAGAAAGTTGTGTCAGTTAAATTTTGCATATAAAACAACCTCTATCTTCTACTCTACTGACGTGTGGAATAGAGGTCTTCACGAGTCTACCCAGATCCTAGGATCCGAGACCCGACCCGGGACCCGTATGGGTTCGGGTCCACGTTTTATCATGGTCAATCGGGTCCGGGTCGGGTCCCATTCTATTACCGCGGGTCCCGGGTCAGTTTATCATTATGTATAATACCCGAGTGGATCCGAGAAGACCCGTGATCAGCGCTGATCACGTGACGAGACGAGAAACGCACGGAAGCGCTGTGTAACTTGCGTGACGATTAGGCTGACCTAGGATCAGATTACAAGAGCGATGCATGCAATTTAATTTCCTTGTCACTTAGCCTATTGTAGGCTACGTAGCTGCTAGATGCCATTATGGAATCTCACTGTCATCTACTGCACAAACTGTAGAACGGCACAACTTTGCAAGTCTTTCTGTTATTTTGATCTCCTTTTATTAGGCACCATATGTTGTATCCGACATGATAAATGTTTTTAGCAGTAGAACGGCTCTGTAATATCTCGGGCAAAAACGGGTCGGTATATATATGTTTTTAAAAATTATCGGGTCCAATCGGATCTCGGAACGAATTTCCCGGGTCCATTAGGGTTTGGGTCCGTCATTTTGGACCCGTGAAGTCCTCTAGTGTGGAAGGTGCTGCCAGCTTCTCTGGTCTCTTTGGTCCTTTTAGTGCAGCAGTTAGGTCCAGATCAGGACAACAGTGATTGCTTCCCATAGACGGCTGTTGTAGTTACAGTAAACTGGACCCAGGTAAGATGGCGGACGATTATCCCACGCTTAATGACGTAATTTCCCCTCTAGTGTTATATCTCTACGGTCAACACATTAACATTTTTCCCCATGGTAAAAGTTGCTAGATTTATCGCTGGTCACTCTTGAAAAATAAAGTCGGCAGGAGGGTCTGAAAAGTTGCTAAAGTCAGCAGACACACTTTTAGTTGGCAACATTATTTGACTTCAGCTGGCAATGTTGCTTTGTTAGAATAACTGTTTTCTTTGGCCCCGCCCACTGAAGTTTAACTCAGCCAATGAGATGAATTCTGCCTCCTGAGCAGCTGCCTCAGAGAAACGTTTGTATAAACTTGCAAAATTGACTGCTGTTTTTTTTAGAGTGTACTTTTTTCAAACTCGAGCTCACTATCAAACTCATTTGAAAGTGAGAAACCTGACGGGAGAGTTAGTGTGTCGGGGATGGGTGGGTGTTGGGTTGCTTTAGTATGGCTCCCCTGACACACTTGGCCCCCCCTAAAAAAAAAAAAAAAAAAAAAAAAAAAACCCTCAGCAAACTTTTTTTTTTTTTTTTTTTTTTTTCTCGGGGTAGTGTGTGTAGGCTCCCCCTCCTGACGTCATGTCTGGAGGCTGGCTGCTCGGGTCTGACACTTTAACTCCGCTTCACCTCTAACAGCGAAACTTTACTGGAGTTTTCAACCTCATCTGACTGCGGACCAAGTCAAGTATCGCTCACAGGAAGCCGCGGCAAGCCCGGATCCCCTCTCTATACCCCGCTATAAGGAGACATAAAGCCGTGCTGTGCTCAGGTCTACACCCTAGGAACAATTTTTTTTCCCCCCCACATGCACTATTTTATTTTTAACTTTCCCAAGTTAAGCCTGCGTTTTTTAGTTGGATATTTGTGTATCCCCATGCCGGGTTTGGAGGTCGATGCCTAGAGGAATATGCTCAGGAATATAGAAGTTTTTCCTTTGCGTTAGAAGTGACAGGAGTTGTTCTTTTCATACGGAGCTGAAAGCAATAACTCCTGTTTAAGGAAATTCCCCCCAAACTTTTCTTCTTTTCTTATTCTTTTTTTTTTCTCCCCCCTTCAGCGGACCCCAGCGTGTGGATATGGCTTGGATTAGATGGGACCTCTTACTTTCCATAGGTTTGTTCGTTTTCCCGGCGTGCGTGTCCGTGCAGCAGCAGCAGAGCCCGAGCGGCTTCAGGAGGCTCTACGTGCTGCAGCCCGGACCGGGACCGGGACCGGGACCGGGACAGGGACAGGGGCCCGGCGGCGCGGACGGGGTGCGCGTCAGCTCCATCTCGTCGCGTCCCGGCGCGGCGGGGCAGCCGCACTCGTACAACGTGGAGCTCACCGCCAGCTTCGGCGGCCAGGTCCGGACCCGCCGCATGGGGAACCAAGCGAGTCCGATCCCGCAGTTCAGTCAGCATCAGTCGGTCATCCGGCACAGCAGCAGCAGCCAGACGGGACGCCAGCAGAACCAGCAGATGAAAACGACTGGGTAAGAAACTCCTGGAGGGGTTTCAGAGCTCCGGGATGCAGTGGGAAATAAAACAAAAAACCATCATAATTATGAACACAATTATGTATTCATTTATGTAGTATTATTATCCTTAAGCAATATAACTTCCATTAGTTTGACACTAGGCTACAGGCCCACTAATATGAATTTATGTCATAAAGATGTATGCCAGCCTAAAAAGCTGTGCAGATTCTATTCTGCAAAAAAGAAAGTGGGTAAAGTGAGTTTAGGTGGGTTTCCCCTCCACTACATCACTGCACATCAAATTTCCAGTGTTAATAAATTGATTTTTCAGTTATTTGGAGTTGTTTGTCCACTCATACAGCTGATATAGCTCTGGTGTGGCCGGTCCAAACTATCCAAAGTGTAAAATGAACTCTGTCAGCTGAGTTCCATTAACTTACATTAACTGGATACTACTATACCATCAATTTAGGCCATAAAGATTCATGCCACCCTTAAAAAAAAGTGGTAAACTCTCTTCCTGCAGTTAAAAAGGAAGGTACAGTGAGCAGACTGTAGGTGCAGCAGCTTATTCTGTCGGGTCAAAGCGCTTACTGTGAGGCATTGGTTCCCAATAGGGGTGGGGTGGGGGGGGTCCCGGGACACCCAGGGGTGCTTGAGGGTGCTCAGAGCAGGGGGCTCCAGCCAGCAATGTAACACTTAGTTTAGTTTAAATGAGATTAAATCGCTCACTATAGAAGTTAAGTTTAGTTTAAGAAACCCTGGTGTAACAGTCAGAGCAGTATGGGGTGTGTAAAGCATCACAATACATGTCCAACAATATTATACACACTTATTGGACTTATACGAAGTGAGAACTCAGTGTTGGGTAGACCAGTGTCTCAGCGTGGGGTGCGGGGACCACCAGGGGTCCTAGAGGGGGTTCCAGGGGGTCCCCGGCAAACTAATGAATTATTAAACGTCACCACTATTTCATTTACAAGAAGTGAACACAATGAGAGAATGTAGAAGAATGACTGTTTTGATCATAGTTTCTCTGTTATCTCTCTACCTGCAATACAGATAGTCTTGGAATTCTGGACAAAATCATATCTAACAATAAAAATATTCTCAGATTTGGGTCTGAGAGACAAAATCTCATCAAATGGGGGTCCGTGGCTCTAATGTGACTAAAGTAGGGGTCCTTGATATGAAAAAGATTGAGAATTACGTTTAAGTCATTACTGATGAATTGAAATGCAGGAATGAGCTAAATGAGCAAATAGAAAGTATATAAATAAGTAGGTATGTAACATATAGTAAATCCATACATGAAAGTCATCTATACTGTTTACCATACTGCCCATTCTAAGTCTTCTCAACATGTGCTGAAATTGTCGGCTGCATATGTTTATATAACCTCAATACTCTATGTTGTATTTTAGGTTTAGATGCTATTTCTCTTTGCTGTATCCTATTACTATTTTCTTGCTGCAACAGCCCAGTCTCCCCACAGGGATCAATATGTTTTCATCTTAAGTAACCAGATTTACGTGCTTAAAAAAAAAAAATCGAATATATTTCAATGAAACGGTTTAACAGCATGACTCTTAACTCTTCAGTTAGTGATTAGTGAGCACGGTTCAGATGTGAACTTCACCTCCACTGAAAGCAAATTCCTCAGAATGTTACAAGGCTCGAGGGGACAGGTGTGTGTGTGTGTGTGGGGTGGGGGGGGGTGGAGGGGGGTAGGCCCACCTGTGGTCATGCCTTTGTGTGTGTGTGTGTGTGTGTGTGTGTAATTCCATACTTACGAGAACCAAACGTCCTCACAAGGACAAAAAGACATTTTCCCATTCCTCACCTCTTTAAGGAGATAATTTAGGATTTACTTAAAAAGTAAACCTAAACAGTCATTCCTCTACATTCACATACACGTGTTCACTTCTTGTAAATGATATAATGCTGAAGTTTAACAATTCATCAATTTGCTGGGGACCCCTTGGAACCCACTCAAGGACCCCTGGTGGTCCCCGGACCCCACGTTGAGAACCACTGGTCTAGGACACCAACCAATGGGTTCACCCAAGTTTCTCCTCATTCAACTGTAATTAGGGAATGAATCAAAATGGCATTAAATTCCACTACTTATTATGAACATGAATGTCGGACAATATATAACATGAACTAACAAAAAAGACTGGATAGTAAAAATAAAATCTTCCCCTATTTATGTGCAACCTGCTGATGTTTTCAAGAGTTAAAAAATGAGCTTATTCTACAAAATATTTATGTCAGGGAGCGAGCAAATGGTAGAAATTGAAGCAGCTAGCTCCATGTTCAATGCATGGAAGAAAAATAATTCTCCGTTTGATGTATGATTATGCGAGGAAAAAAAGTTGAGCCTCTGGTGTGACAACATAATGTGACAGTGTTAGAGATCAATTTAGATCAGTGGTTCTCAACGAGGGGTCCGGGGACCACCAGGGGTCCTTGAGGGGGTTCCAGGGGGTCCCCAGCAAATTGATGAATTGTTAAACTTCAGAATTATTTCATTTATAAGAAGTCAACATAATTAGAGAATGGAGAAGAATGACTGTTTTGATCATAGTTTCACTGTTATCTCTCTATCTACAATACAGTCATGGAAAATCATATCTAACAATAAAAGATATTGTCAGATTTGGGTCCAAGAGACAAAATCTCATCAAATGGGGGTCCGTGGCCCTAATGTGGACTAAATTAGGGGTCCTTGATATGAAAAAGGTTGAGAATCACTGATTTAGATCAATATTTTTTTAAATAAAAAGCAATACAACACCGTTGACGACTGTATTATGTTTAACGCATACCTTTGCATGAATTCATACCTGTATACCATTAAGTAATGTACCGTAAAATAAGGTATAGCCTACTGCCCAGCCCTAGGTTAGAGTAAGGATTGATGTTAAGCATGTAGTGGAGAGGGTTAAGGTTAGGGGTTAGGGAATTAATATAGTCAATGGAAAGTCCTCACAGGTATAGTAATACAACTGTGTGTGTGTCCATTGGAAGTCAAAGGAACATATGCTGCCTTCAAGTGCTCCTTGTGTGCTCCTACTTTCCAGTTTGGAAGTCGTAAATGCAACTTGTCTTTAATGTCTTAACACTAGAATTTTAAAATTGAAATATCTCAGCTTTCACAATGCCTCCCCCATGGCCATGACTTTTCCTCAATGCACTTTCTGTCAAAACCACTGTTTTGAAAATTACACAGGAAAGTAATAATACTTATATTTAATTCTATATAATTATATCTACCCCCTTCATTTGATGGCTCGTTGGCTTTCTCTTTGACCCTCAAAATCCATCAGCCTTTCTAGTGTTAATTCATTAAAAACAAAAATGTGTGATAACTAAAAGTTACAGAAAGAGCAAAAACAGAAACCCACAACAGTACTAATTATAGGATGTAATCAATATGATAAATAAATAAATAAATAAATGCCATGCTCTCCATCCCCTAAACATTACACTGTGGTAATTATAGAAAATTCCCACTTTCCAAGTCATATTTACCACTTTGTTGGGTTGTCCAAATGCAGCTCAACTCATAATTCTGATATTTCCGACGGCACTTGAAGGCAGCAATAGAGAGAGAGGGAGAGAGAGAGTGTTATATCATCAACAGTTTGTTTCTGGGTCAGTGTGTGAGCAATGAGCATGAGTGTACCAAATGTGTGTTTCTTTGAGTTCGTGGCCGTCTGTGGGTGTGTGTGTGTGTGTGTGTGTGTATGTGTGTGTGTGTGTGTGTGTGTGACCGCTCGTGTTTCATCCCCCCCTGTGCTTACTTTGTATTTGCAGGGTGAATGTCTGTGGAGGGCAGTGCTGTCACGGATGGAGTAAAGCCCAGGGATCGCAGCGTTGCACCAAGCGTGAGTTTATACTGAAGTCCATAGTCTCCACATTACACACTAGTACAGTAACTCCATTACACACACACACACACACACACACACACACCCTGAATGCCAGCCAAAGCGCTCCAGGCACCCAACCATGTTCTTTCCGATGCTCGACAACAGCTTTGAAACTCTGCACTCTTGTAGTTTTTCTTTTTTTTTTTTTTTTTTTTTTTCTGTTTGGCACTTCACACCCTTGTCATCCCTTGGAAGAGGAGGAGTAGGGTGGGAAGGTCAGAGGGTTTAAATGTGGATAGGAGGAAAACTCTCTGTCCCTGTTGCTCATGTTAACATCATATTAACACAGAATCGTCCGTCCATCGCTGGAGCCTCCGTTACACCGGTGGACACAATGGAACAATATATCAAGTGTCTAATAGCAGTGGTGTGTCCAGGCCATTTTGACTGGGGTGGCCGAGGTGGGGCACAGGTGGCACTGAGCGCGGCATTTAGGAAGCATGGAGGCAGGTCCCAGGTCAGAATTCTGAATTCCGAGTCAGAATTCCGACTTTAAACTCAGAATTCCGACTTTAAACTCAGAAATCCAAGATTAATCTCAGAATTTAAATACATTTTTCACATGTGGCCCTAATCCTCTTCCATACAAGGCCCAGGTTGAAAACAACCAGAGTTATCAGGCATCACTGTCAACTGTATGCATGTAAAAAAACATGTATGCTACTAACATTACTTCTTGGTCTTTATCTTCAGGTGTGTACTGCATTCTGTTTGGTCACACTGATCCCTAATTTGGTCTTCTCTTTGCTCCCCTTGGCGCATTTCTTGGAACTCAAGGAGTGTAGTTTTGGAAAAAGAAATTAACTGGCTTGATGGTCCTGCCTCTAACATGGCCATCAGCCCAGTCATAACTCAGGATTTTGGGGTGGCACCTGGGGTGGCCAATCAGCTTTCAGATTTCCCCTAGACACGCCCCTGTCTAATAGGGAATAGGGCCACTCTTTGCCTTCAGAGCAGCTTCAGTCCTCCTTGTCCTGCTGTGATGGGATATTGGACTTTTCTTTGGGGGATGAAGGAGGTGGAACTCTTCTTCCCATAAAGGTTCAGTGATGTTTACATCTGTTGATTGGGGACATGAGAGGAGTTTGATGCATACATGGGCATTATCATTTTGGAATATGGGAACATCATGAGGGAACAGTGTTGGTGCCGTAAGATGCTCCTGGACCTATAAAATGACCTCATACTCCTTGGCCATGCAGGTCAATCATCAGACCTAATGACTCCCAGTAGATGGCGCTATACCAGTACAGATCCACCACCATGTTTACCAGTTTGCCAACAAACACTGCAGGTTGAAGGCTTCCTTTGTCTTCCAAACAGAAACCCGTCTGGATGGAGGAAAAAGGCTAAAAGACTCATCGGACCAGATTACTTTTTTCCACTGCGGGTTTTGCCCTCCTTACGCATCTTCGTGAACTGGACTTGGATAGAAGTGGTTTCTGAATCCCTGCCATAAACACCATGCTTGGTGAAGCTCAGGATAGTTTTTTTGTTGAGACTGTGTCACAGAGGTGTTAGTGTAGTCTTTGAGTCTGTAGTTTTGTGGTGTTGGACAACCGCCTGTCCCGTTAAGTATCTGTCTGTCCCGGTGCAGTTTGCCGTGGGACTGTGCTCGCTGCCTTATGCTGCTTTGAAAGCTCATGTAAAAGTGCTGTTTATCAGGCCTCCTTGACAGCTGACACATACTGCTAATTGGCATTGAACTTCATATGACTTGCTTGTGTTGCTGCCTTTGGAACTGTAATTTAGCTATTCAAAGTTCTTTCCATTATATTGTCCAACCCTCTTTACATAAGCACAGTACACATATAGAGTACGTAGATTATGTCCTGAGGGCAGTATTGCTTAATTTATTGTGACAGATTGTTTAAAAGTGGTCAGCCTTTATAGAAATAAGGGCTATTTGGCTGACCTGGGATCTGCCCAGCCGGGGAACAATGACTGGCCTGTCAGTGTTTTCAGTCCCTGCCTCTGCCGAGTCATGAGAAGACTGTTATTACACAGGACCGACTGGCGAGCGCATGTGTGTTAGGGGGCGAAAGAGAAACAGGTTTGGAATGGATTATACCTCTTGGCCCGGGCCTGTTGGCCAGATCGCTTTTCTTATTCGACGGCGGGGACTTGCCAACTTGTTATATAAGAAGCAGACAGCTTTTCTACATCTCTGGCCCCAGTCAGGTGGAGCTCCTAGGGGGGAAGACTGCTAATGTTCAGGCTGTGGGGAGGGGAACAGGAGGACCCCAGGGTTTTCTGTGTTTTATAGATCCCACAGCGTCTGGCTCTGTCAGCACTGACCTAACGCTCAAATTCCACTAAACGCATTGCGTCGCCGTCAGCGCGGCGTCAATGTGTTGCTCTACCTGCTCCGAAGGGTGCTTTTATTTTGAAAGAGGAGCAAAGGGGAAAAGCGCCTGGAGCAAATTCATCAGTACGCAGAAGTATAGCTTTGGTATTTCTTTGCTATTTGAACGAATGGAAACAAATTACAACACAGCCACAAACTACAGCCAGACACTAGTGTAGTTGGTCACTAGGGATGGGGCGGTATATGGAAATTCAATATATCGCGGTACAAAAATGTCTACAGTATGTGAGAGTACGTGTCTATGTTGTGTCTGTGTGGGTGTTTGTGTTTGACGATGTGTTTATGGCTCAGTGTTTTATCAGCCACGGTCCATTAGGAGCAGTGGAATAGCCTGTTGGTAACATACATGAAGGGTGGGAGGGGGTTTGGGACCCAGGTTTCCCACAGCCGGTCGCTTGCCCTTGGCATCAGGACCGAGGAAGGGGGCAGGGTAGGCAGCAGGTAGTGAATGTGCTTTTATTAGCAGTATTTTTATATCAGATGTCTGACCGGAGAAATCTTTCCACCGTGGTGTGGAAGGATTTTACTCAATGGTCTGTAAAACCTGCAATGAAACCCGCCTCACCCTGCCTTAAGGAGCTGCTGACCCACCTAGAAGAATCCCAGCAAACATGTTGATGTTCAGTAGATGTTGATATCTCTCCGATATCAGTGCAAAACAGTTTCCAAAGCTGTTTTAATTGAAGGATTTTTTTTTACCATAATATCACATTTGTGCTCTTTTAAGTTGAGTTTTAAGTTAAACCTAAGGAGTCAGACTCGGCCTCCTCCTGCATGTTGCACCCATAAAATGTTTACTAGAATTTCATATATTGGTTTCAATGGATAGTTTTCGTGTCCCATGGTCTAAATGCTGTTTCAGAGGCTTTTCCACCCTGACAAGAATACAATTCTGGAGGAAATACTGTCATTTTTTGGTAATGAAAATGATCAAATTTAAAGTATTTGAGTATCGGCCAGAAATATCAGTGTCAGCCTTGAGGAACCCAAATCGTCTGAACCCTAGTAGACCATGGGAAGAGGGGCTCTTTGTTTACATGGGCACAGGAAACGCTGTACAAGCCTTCTGGGCAACGACCAGACAGGACTGTAACCCAAGGGGCAACGCTACGCTACAGAGATGATAACATATACTGAACGTGTTGAACAAAGCAGTCGTTTTTTCATGGATTTATATCGCTGCAGACGTGTTCTTTCAAAGAAAATGAATGTGAGTTCTTAAAAACCGTTCTCCCTCCCCCGATGTATGTTCAGGTCAGGATATTTCGTCTGTATTTCCAGTAAGTATGATGTGAATGAAGGACTGATTGATTGATGGATTGATCTTCAGCAATGGACTGCTATAGACAAGCCTAATAAATATGATAAATTACGCAACTGTAATTGATGAATTTGAATCTCTTTTTTCTTTCTCCACATGGACAAACAGGAAAATAAGTCACTCACTGCCTATAGTCATATTGTCAGTCATTTCTTTAAGGTTCTTTCTCCATCCCTCGATATATTCCCCCCCCCCCCACAAAAAAAGAAAAAGTGTTAACAAGAGAGTGTCTTAAGAAAAATGAACTGTTTTTGTTCACTGCCTTACACGTGGCCGCATGAGCCCGTTAGCCCCCGATGCATAAAGTCCTCTTTCAGGTTGTCAGTCACACCGACACCCCCCACCCACCCCACCCAACCTCCCACCAAGACAGGCTTTTTTAATATTGTGGGTAGCCAAGTTAAAAGCTGTGAAAATCTCACCCTGCCCAGTGTTACCAGCAGCAAGTTTAATCCTGGATATTTTCCATGTTAAGTCACACATAATACACACGAAGGGCTTTACAGGGCTTTTAGCATGGCTTAAGAGGACTTCAAAAAACAGGACTTAGACCAGGGACAGAGATGAAGAAATTTGATTTTCCCTGTCTTTACATAGCATGTCTTGTAATTCCCACTTTCAAGTTTTCCTTGTGAAGCTGTTCCTAGCATTCCTCCTTGACTGCCATAAGACAGGAATGCACACAAACTTATTTTGGACTTTCAATTGCTGCTGTAGAACATAGATTTTTGGTGTTTGGTTCTTGTTTTTGGCATCCACAGTTCAGGACATGTGATTTGAATGTCCAACTCATCTCATTGTCCATAATGGACTATGATTCAATTAAATGACGAGGAGACATTCCAAGTACTGCAGTCTCTTCCAGACTCTGTGGATGAAGTGAAATGTCTGCAGATTATTGAATTGCAGGGCAGAATAGCGCTCTGTCGAATCCACCTCAAGTGAACTCATCATGGCTATCTCTAGAAACAAAATGTGATAACTTTGTGGAATCGCCAAATTTACTTACCTGAAAGAAAGTAGCAGAAGTGAAGTGAGGGGGACTGGTGTATGGACTACAGTACCTCTGTAACTGATTATGTAACTGGGCTTTCAGATGATGCAACACATAGGACCTTAGCTCTTAATAGTGGCTGTGAACAGCTGATTGCATTTCTAAATGTGCAAAGTCTCGTCAGCTAACTGTCATTGTCTTGTTGTTAACACATCTGTTTGGGCACTAGTTAATGTATCTAGTAGAAGCTAGCATTAGTAGTTAGTAGCTGCATGTTAACATTAACATTGGTTGCTTCACTAAATTAGCCTGCTGGCTAGTTAGCTAACCGAATTGTATCCAATTCCGGCCACTCGGTCACTCGGAGTTCCCAACCGAAAGCTAAGTGACATAAATTCATACACATTTCAGAAGCTAGGTATCAAATTTCATAAATATCTATACACATTTAAGCATATAAAACACTAAGTTACGAACTTAGTCATGAACAAGAAGCGGGAAGCCTTAAATCCCACTTTGGGCGGCAGTTACTTCATGTAGAGAATTGGTATTGGCTGATAAATGGAAAAATAAGAGTTTTGAGTACATAGCCTGCACTTCTTACAAGTATCTGTAACATTGTGAAGGTACAGGAAGGGTTAATAAAGGGTTAATATCGAGTATATGAATACACCGACACGGACGAAAGTAAGTGTCCAGAATTGGATACAAATTTTGAATCTCAAAAATAGGTGTGCTATCATCCATTTGCAGGGACTGGAAGAAAATCCATTACAAGTTAAGGTAAAAGCGATATTAAACTTTAAAAAAGACAGATGGAGGATTGTTAATTTATGAGAAACTTCAGCGAAAACAGTACGGGATGAAATATATTGGTATATGATTGTGATTTTTTGGTCATATACTGTCCGGAATTGGATACCCTGATGTTAGCTAACAAAGCCAGGTTAGCTTAACTGAGCTGACTCTTCTCAAGCTACAACTCAGAGTGTTTTGGAATAACAAGGGCTACAGACAGTTGTAACCTAGATTTTGGAAACAAATCTACTTTATCAGACTGTTCACTTTTACTTGTAACGTTACTAAATTGACCTAAACTACACCACAACAATCATTTTGAGAGCTCCATGATGGAGTCAGCCATGGTTGATAGGGGATTTTTGATGCAACTGCAAAGCCTCGCCTAACCCACTTACTAATCTAGTTAACATTGACTTGATATGTTAATACTCAAAAACTATAATGGCAGTGTTCACCTGGATAATTAAATCAACTTTCATAGTATTTACACATGGCATGATAACCAGAAAAACTAAGAGTCTAACAGCCCTGGGGCTACAGAGTTAGGATCTTTGTGTAGAGCTGGAAGACTGGTAGGGAGTGGCTGTGTAGAGATAAACTCACTCTGTGGTGTGCAGCCTTCATTATTTACCTAGTTCAATTTGAACATCACGAGGTAGTAATAATACAATATGAAACATACCAATGATTTTTATGCATTTCTATAATTTTAGAGCATGATCTACCTCATTAAACTTGGATATTACATTATGTATACATGGGCTAGAAATAATTGGTCACACTTTATTTGGATAGTCCAATGTTGATACTCAACTTCCTATCAAGTGACAATAATGTGTCACTATAAAGTCTTCTGAGTTTCAAGTGATACTCATAATTGTAGAGCTGCAACGATTAATCGATTAATTGTCAACTATTAAATTAATCGGCAACTATTTTGATAATCGATTAATCGGTTTGAGTAATTTTTTAAAATATGTCAAAATTCTCTGATTCCAGCTTCTTAAATGTGAATATTTTCTGGTTTCTTTACTCCTCTATGACAGTAAACTGAATATCTTTGGGTTGCGGACAAAACAAGACATTTGAGGACGTCATCTTGGGCTTTGGGAAACACTGATCCACATTTTTCACCATTTTCTGACATTTTATAGACCAAACAACTAATCGGTTAGTTGAGAAAATAATTGACAGATTAATTGACAATGAAAACAATCGTTAGTTGCAGCCCTAACCAAATAGGCAAGTGACACTTGAAATCTACTTTTTGTCACCTGATAGTTAGTTGAATATCAACATTGGACTGTCCAAATACAGTGTCACCTAATAATTTGTGGTTTTGGTTAGTAGAAATTTCACTCTTCTAGTGAAAATCCTTAAGTTCCACACCTGCATTTACACATATTTAGCTGCGTAACGTCAATGTGACCAACTGTTTCAAGCAAAACACTTTCTGCTCTGGTCTTTGGCCGAGTCCTGCGGTTCAAAACTCTGTGGATTTTATTTCATCATCATTGTCATCATCATTATTACCATTATGATCATCATCATGAGGCTCAATCAACCGGCTGTAGCGAGCACAATGCGGAATCGCACACTTTGACAGTCTGCCCAGCCCCATTCCTCCCATCACCGACTGTTTTTTTACCCAGAAAGTAGACAGAGCTGGCCAGACCAAACAGAACATGACAAAAAAATCAGCTCGCTTTTCATTCTACAACACAGCAACCGCCTTCATTTTTCATGAAGCTACTTTGTCTCGCTCAAAAGAACAAAAAAAAAAAAGCGCCGCCTAAAACTTCAGAATTAAAAGATTGTGACAACGATTTCAAAAATTTCAGTCCTTGTGCCTTTTCCCTCACTGTTTTTTTTTTTTTTTTTTTTTCCAAAGACGTCAGAGGACGCTGGAGGCAGCCAAGTAATGCTGACTGAGGATGAGAGGAGACTCATAAAAGTGTCTTTGTGCTCCTTCATCTCTTTGCTTCGACTCGTGTGTGTGCTCGGGGGGGGGAAGTGAGCTGCTCTTCGGGTGGGAAAACCTGTAGATTAAAACATACCCTTGATAGGTTCATGAGGTCCTTGTAACATCGTTAATTCCTCCCCAATCTAATATACATGTAATCTAATACACATCAGCGTTCTCACAACTTCAGTCCGTGAAAATCCCTTCAAGTTCTCCTCCAACTTTGTTCCTCTCTTTCTCGCCAGGAGGATCCTGCCTCCTATTTTCAGGCTTGACTTCTTTACATTTTCATCGATTTCTTTGCTTCCTCAGAGCCTCCAGGTATGCTTAAGTCTCTGGCTTGGCTGTCTCCTATGCATGCGTACTTTGCTTCTTGCCAATACCGAAAATCAGCACCACCTTGCCCTTTCTTTCTTTATCCGAACGGGAAAGGAGTGAGCGAGCGAAGAGCGCCGCGAATCGTATCGAGGGGGAAAATCTCCCCGAGCCTGTAGACAATGACATCGGGGGTAAAATTGAGTGATGTTAGCTTTACCACCTGCAGTGAGTGATTAGCTCTAGATGGGGAGGAAAGCATGGATGGCTGCCTCTATTGTCCCGGAGACCCATTCAGAGGGCCTCGTGTCGGGAATGGCGGTTAAGTGGGGTGAGCGCGGACTTCCATCCGGACACAATACCCGGCGACAGGGACGTCTTAATCGACTCCACTCTCCCGGTGGGCCCCCGCGGACCCAAGTGTCACGCGCTTTGCCGAGCCCCGCCGCTTCACTTTATTGCAGCGGCATTCAGCGCAGAGCACCTCCTGTGTCAACGCCTGCTGACGGACACAATAATGAGCTGTAATGGGCTTGGCCACGGGTGGCGAAATGAGGAACGAACCCGCTTGAGTCAGCAAGTCGCCAGGTGTTCTCCTGGCCGCCCCGCGTAGAGAAGGAATGGTTTGCCAGAGAGAGTGAAAATGAGAAAGAGCTGTCAGGCAAACAGTCCTCTCTTCTTTCCCGTCAAACGTTGCCATACGTAAAAAAAGACTGTAAAAAAAGGACGGACGAGGAAGAAATATTTACTCGAATCCACTTTACACACTCACCATCAGCTCAAATAGTATATCAGATTCTTATATCTATTTCTCATAAGTGTGGTCATTAGGCATTGGGAGTGCATTCTAATTCCTTATGAGCGACCATATAAAGCGCTATATATATATGGCAGTAGAAATGTAAACCCAGCTAAACCCAGTTTACCCAACTTTTTATTTACCGATACAATTTACCACCTCTTTACAATGACATGAATCTTTAAAACCTAAATTTATAGTGTACATCAGTGGTTCTCAACATGAGGTCCGGGGACCACCAGGGGTCCTTGAGGGGGTTCCAGGGGGTCCCCAGCAAACTGATGAATTGTTAAACTTCAGCATTATTTCATTTACAAGAAGTTAACACAATTAGAGAATGTAGAAGAATGACTGTTTTGATCATAGTTTCACTGTTATCTCTCTACCTACAATACAGATAGTCATGGAATTCTGGACAAACTCACAATAAAAATATTCTCAGATTTTAGTCCGAGAGACAAAATCTCATCAAATGGGGGTCTGTGGCCCTAATGTGGACTACATTAGGGGTCCTTGATGTGAAAAAGGTTGAGAGTCACTGTTGTACATGATAGTACGTGGTATCAAGCTGATGTAAGTTATATAAAGGTAGAGGAAAAAAAACAATTGTTAAAGTATAATTTTAGTTTTATAATTTTTTTTGTGTTGCTTTGTGGTACTTGGAGATCATCTGCGGTAATGTAATAAATGATCAATAAAGTAATAAAGTTATTACATTATGGGCAAAATTGGTATTACATTACAGGTTCAAGATTTTATTATGTCCTTTGATTTTATTACATTACAGGCAGTTATTACGTTATGGTCAATTATTATGTTTGGGGCCTTTACATGGTTGTTTGCCGTATGATGATCACCGGCTGTTGGTCATAGTTTACCCAACTTTTTTATTTACCGCTACATCACTGGATGGTCGTCATAGAAAGTGTGACTGAAACCATTAATTGATTAAGTCAGTGGTTCTCAACGTGGGGTCCGGGGACCACCAGGGGTCCTTGAGGGCATTCCAGGGGGTCCCCAGCAAATTGATGAATTGTTAAACGTCATTATTTTGTCATTTTAGAATGACTATTTTGATCATAGTTTCTCTGTTATCTCTCTACCTACAATACAGATAGTCATGGAATTCTGGAAAATCTAATCAAATGGGGGTACATGGCCCTAATGTGGACTAAATTAGGGGTCCTTGATATGAAAAAGGTTGAGAACCACTGGATTAAGTGAAATCAAGTCAAGCCAAAGCGGATCCAGTCCTGCTATTGTGGACAACTGGGATATTTAATCTGATTGGGTTTATATAGCGTCAGTGCAGGCCAGTGGAAAGATAAGTGTCTCTCTCGCCCCGGAGGGATTAGCGAGGTCCACAGGATCTCTGCAGACAGGTGTCTTATCAGAGCTAATCTGGACCTGAGGGCCCAGCGGGTGACTCAGGTAAAGCGGAATGCAATATCGACGCATATTGATGTCATACCTTTCCCCTCGCCGCCTGCTTCTCGACGTGGTGAACATCTGCCCCGGGCCATATGCTGAGGTGAAACAGGCAGTTACCCATTTAGTCTAAGCCAGTGATTCTCAACCTTTTTCATATCAAGGACCCCTAATTTAGTCCACATGGACCCCCATTTGATGAGATTTTGTCTCTCAGACCCAAACTTTTATTGTGGTAGAGAGATAACAGAGAAACTATGATCAAAACGGTCATTCTTCTACATTCTCAAATTGCGTTAACTTCTTGTAAATGAAACAATGATGAAGTTTAACAATTCATCAATTTGCTGCGGACCCCCTGGAACACCCCCTCAATGGACCCGTGGTGGTCCCCGGACCACACGTTGAGAACCGCCGGTCTAAGCAATCCCCGTTCCTTCACTTTGGATTTTTCAGGTCTTGCATCAAGGCAGCGACACAAAGAAAGTCATTATACGCAGACGTGGCTCTTAGTTTATGCTTCTCACCTAGGCTCCCTACCACATGAACACAACCACACACACACACACACACATGCATATTTTTAACTCTTGCAGACCTCAGAGGGGCCCGGCCGCAGTGTAGTTTGATCAAAAGGGGCGGACGGCGTCACCTTGACTGATCTATTTCCTGTCCCCGGCTAACAAGTAAATTGCCGTCACTTAGTCCGTCACCCTCATCACAGAACAGAGCTCTTATATAGCTGACCTCAGAGAGAGAGAGGGAGAGGGAGAGAGAGAGAGAGAGAGAGAGAGAGAAAACTATTCACAAAACAGATGGCAGCCTCAAGCTCCAGGCCAGAGAGGGGTTGGGGCGGTGGGGGAAATGAAAACTATTTACGCTAGTCAGAAAAGAAAGCAAAAAAGCTTTGCCCCAAGTGGAAAATTGCAGTGCGGGGGTATTTCAAAACTCAAACATCACTCAGCACCGAGGGGGGAAAAAACATAGGAGTGATGTAATCTTTGAGGTAATCGTACCTCAATGCTGCCCATGGAAGGTGGTTTGGGGGGGGGGGGGGGGGGTCGTTGAAGGCAGACACCCATGCAGATATTTTTGGATTTGAAGTTCAAATTTGACCGTTTTCAATGCCAAAGTATTCCGTTACACTTCTGCGGCGAGCAAAGTCCCAAACGTGTTAAAGATCTTACACAAAATTAGTATATTTCTTTAAACAAGTGTGGTACTCTGTATGCTGTTCTGACCCGCTCAGAAATTTTGCAGATATTTTCATAGTTAGGCATAGGGCTGGACGATAATTCAATATTAGCGTTTATGGTCTTTCAGTGGGATTATATTGTGATGATATGGTGATTTTGGGGATATCGAGACGCGCAATTCTGCTGTCTGAATTGTATTTAGAAACTCAGACAAAATGAAGTATGGTAGGAATATTATGTGAAAATTTCAGTTTAGTTTGACATCACACCAAACATTACCATTCGGTTCAATATGATGAACATTAATTTGATTATTTAACGTGATTTCGCTTATGTGAGCCATGTCGTCATACATATCGATATCGAAAAAAATCCTTAGGATTATCGTGATATTGATTTTAACCATATCATCCAGCCCTAGTAAGGCAAGGATCTGCACTATTGTTTTTTTCCCCCAAATTGAGCAAAGATTGTTGTTATTTTGTGCCGATATTCATGCCAAAAAGTTCCAAAATTATTCCCCCGATTTTTCCCCAGGATTTTGCCTCCATGCCTCTGAGCATGGAATCAAACTCACTATCAAAACCCAGATTATTAATAATAATATGAAAAAGAAAACATATTCATACATACTACAAATCGAATCACATCAAAATCCATCATATCAGAAATAGATGACACTGACTGGACCAGATCTGATTTTTAATAAAACGCTAATATTGGCCCCCATATATCAGCAAAACAATATATCTTCTTGCAGTGGTTTTATTCATTAGGGTGCCACACATTTGTTGTTCTTGCAGAAGTTTTGACACCCAGGGAGGAGGAGAGGTTTTTCCCCCCCCAACGTGCTGCCAGATGTCTTTAGTTGGCCTTTTCCTTTCTCTTTCATTAATCATTTTCACAAATCACAAAGCCACTAATTAGGCTAACAAGTTTAGCGAGGAGGCGACACACCCTCGGGCACCCTGGGGGATTATGGGAGGGACCGGCCTCTTTCTGACTCATTTCCCCCTGCCAGCTTCACACACACACACACACACACACACACACATACAGTCTTTTGCATTCAGCAGAGCATGTCGTGTGTATCTGTGTGTGTGTGTGTGTTCTTGTACTTTTATCCTTGTGAGAACCAGTTTGAGTTTTAGACCTTCAGAGTGAGGACATTCTGCAAGGGGCTTAAGGGTCCTGACTTCTTTAAAGGGCGAAATATTTATAGTAATATAATATTTTGAAATAAACACCGCCTAAATATTACGAGTTACTCCCAGTGAAGAGGAGGGCGCAGATTTTAAGACGTAATTGTGTACGGCTTAAATTATGCGTTCAGTTGGCTTGAATGGGCTGCGATTGACAGAAGGCGGGTCCTAATGTAAGTTCCGCAGAGAATGTTAGCTATTGGTTGACACTTTATGTATGTAACTGATTTAAAAATATCTTTAATCGTGGCACATGCATGTAAAAACAGCCAGAAAACATTAAATTGATAGAAAATGTAAAAAAAACCTGAGAAAAAACTCAAATCACGCTGGAATTGTCCTTTAAGGCAGTGATTCTCAACCTTTTTCATTTCAAGGACCTCTAGTTTTAGTCCACATTAGAGCCACGGACCCCCATTTGATTTTGTCACTTGGACCGAAATCTGAGAATATTGTATTGTTAGATATGATTTTGTCCAGAATTCCATGACTATATGTATTGTAGGTAGAGAGATAACTAAGAAGCTATGATCAAAACAGTTATTGTTCTACATTCTCTAACTGTGTTAACTTCTTGTAAATGAAATAATGGTGAAGTTTAACAATTCGCTGAGGACCCCCTGGAACCCCCTCAAGGACCCCTGGTGGTCCCCAGACCCCACGTTGAGAACCACTGCTTTAAGGATGTGGATTTAGGTTCAGGGTTAAGATCAGTATTAGGATTAGGTTAGGAATGAATGTCGTCAACGGAAAGTCCTCACAAGTATAGTGAGACAAATGTGTATGTGTGTGTGTGTGTGCAGGTGCGTGTGATCTACATCTGCTGTCAAGATCCTTTGTATATTTTCACCAAACAAATCTTTGCGTGCATGTGCATGAGTGTGTGTTGGAGTGTGTAAACTTTGGCCACGTTGTCCGCGAGGCAGGCTTTGTAGTTGAAAAATGGAAGCCCCTATCATCTGCCTGGGGAGAATAGAGCCCAGTGTAATTACAGGCTGTCTGCCAGCCTCCTGTACAAATACAAGACACACACACATACACACACACACACACTCCCGAACCCCATGCCCGTAATTTCATTGTTGGGTCCAGGAGTAAACAAGCAATTGATTGCTGGACTGGTCAAGCAATCGACTGCAGGGCGAATAAATACAATCAACTCTGCTTATGAAAAATGAGCATTATGTGTTGCAGTTTGTTTATAGCTGATGTCATGAATATATCCACCGAATATCCGGTGTCCAATATGAAGCTGACTTTGCTCTGGTATGTGAAGCCCACAGCTGAGTGCAACAAGTTCATGCCCATTCTTTGTGGGTTGTCAAAAGGCATTGTGGGAAACATGGGAAATCAGTAACTGCAGTAGAGGTTGATGAGGCAGGTTGAGGGGAAGTGGGTACAACAAATGGAGCATTGCTAGTCATCTATCAGCTGAGCGCTATGCACACCACATCACAATCCATTCTCATAACAAGGCGGTCTATTTAAATGACCTCCTCTTACACTGATTCTTGCTACACCTTTGATAGTGTGGACCATTCTTAACCAGTTGACACCTTGCCGAGGGTTGGCTTTGGAAGCAAAGCTGTTGGTTGGCAAATGGTTTCAGAGTTAACCAGTTTATAAGTGTGATGGACCGAGCAAGCAGGCACAAGGACGAAAATATCTAATTGCGATTATTTTGAGTGATATTGCAGTTGTGATATGATTTGTGATATTAGAGGGAATGATCATTTTTATATCATTATTCTAATTTTCATTGAAAAACGTATTAAAATGATTATGGTGTGATTTTTGCGGGGATCTGTACCAAACAAAGATGTTTTCTTAAGTCTGTAGAATATGATGTGTAGGCCAGGACATCTCTGCAGCACCACAATATTTCATTTAAAATGGTATTTTGACACACATTTCACCTTTAACAAATATTGCGCCTCCTGCGATTTGAAAATTGCAGTAGGCCATATTGTGATTTTGATAAAATTTTGATTAATTGTTCAGCCCTGTTGTGAATTACAAAAAGATAATGAAAACATAACTATTGTGGGCCCAAAATATAATGCAAGTAACTAAACAGAAAAATGTAACTGAACAGAAACAGGAGCCTACTCACAAATGGCAAACTGAGAGTATAGACCTGACATTACACAAAAAAGGGAAATTAATTAATTTATAAACAAAAGATGATATATATTCAAATCAATTTTACATAAGTAATTAACTTACTTAATATAAAGACATTTGCATTTAAATGAATTAACAATCCGGTTTTAACTACTAAATAAATACATGTACACAACTAAAACAAAGGCGACACCCCCGCCCCTGTTCCGGAGCACTTGGTTTGATCGGACACCCCTCTTCCGGTATAATAGTGCAGTCCAAATAGTAAGTGCGTCTTGACAGTTTGGATGCCGGTGGACATGCAAGTAGGTGGAAGAGAGTTATGGTTATATAAATGCAAAGTAATTAACAGCAAAATGATAAAAACATGCTTAACTAAAATGCGTGCACTCAAATTAGAAACGTAATATCGATAATGCTAAAGTTTGAGCATGTTATTGAAACAAAACCTATGTGTCGTGTCGTTATGTGGTTTGTGTATGTGTATCGTGAATGTAAACGTGCCACAAACTAACCAAATGTGAACAAAGGAAAAGAGAGGTGAGGTGAATGTTAGGTCTGACCCAATTGTTCTCACGAAAGGTGTTCCGCAAGGATCAATCCTCGGTCCTCTGCTTTTTCTTATTATTTGTGCTGAGAATAATGACAATATGTACCATCTGTATGCTGATGATACGATCCTGTATTTGTGTGCTCCCTCTGAAAAATGCTTTTATGAAACTACAGTCTGATTTTAACTCCTTGGAACATGCCGCATTACATTGAAATTTGCTTTTAACTGCAAATAAGACAAAGGCTTCTAACCTCGCGATCAAATACTCAAGTATTCCTATTGAATTTGTAGATATAAATACCTAGGTATTTGATTGGATGGAAATCTTTTTTTTTTTTGTATGATTTTATTTTCATTTCTTTATAGACACAAAACATGACATCTTATACAATACAATTATCACACAGAAAACATCCTAACATAAATACAAAACAAAACCCAACATTACTAGACTTACATCAGAATATACAAATCAACCTATTTACTCAGTCCTACATATCTGCTATATTCCCAAATCATACCACCCATTCATTTTAACACCTCAGCTATCCAATAGCTTTTCACACAGCCTCTTTTGCAAATTAACACATTATCTGTTCATTTTTATCACCTCTTTTATGAAATCCACCTGATAAATACTCTTTATTTCTTCTATAACTTTCATCTCTTAATCTGCACACCTAATTAAAAAAAAACAAAAAACAAAAGCAACCTCCTAAGATTGGATGGAAATCTTAGTTTCAGATGTGTTTGTCCAAGAAACTGAAGTTCACGCCTGGCTTCTTTATCAGGTTTAAATCTTGCTATCCTATGGCTTCATGTAAACAGCTGGTTGCTGGCCTATTCCTGTTACTGCTTGACTATGTGGTACCATTTATAGATTTGCCTCTTTGTCTACTTTGTCCAAACTTGACTCACCATAGCATGCTGCTTTGAGATGCATTATAAATCTAGGTTATAGGACCTATCATTGGATACTTTATAGTTCACTTGCTGCACGTAGGATGCAACACAGGTATGTTTTTATGTATAAGGCCATCCTTGGCATTTTCCTATGTACATTCATTCTAAAATTTTATTGACACATATAAGACATAATCGTAGATCCAATAGATGGCTCTATTGCAAGGTACCAAGTGTTGGTACCAAGAAGAGTTTGTTTTATTTTGGCCCATGGTCCTGGAATGAGCTGCAACACTCAAGCGTGACTCGCTCATCTCATTGGCTGGTTTTTAGAAGGAAATTAACTGGCATTGTCACTGAAAGCTGTTCTTGTTTCAGGCTATTTTTTTTTTATCACACTACATTATGTGTCACATGGCAGATTTTATTTCCATTTCAAGTTTTAAATTTCATTGCTCTCTTTTGTCACTTGTGTGGTGTTTGTATTTAAAAGTTACTATTTTTTATATATATATATATGTGTATCAAAGCAACACACATCAACAAAAACAACAATTAAAAGAGGGACAAAATCAAAACAAAACAGAAACCCTAACCCAGGCAAGTGACTCAGGAATTACATAAAATAAAAATAACAAATAGCTAAATAGCAGGTATCACACAGGTCCATACTACATAAACCCTCTTGTAAGAATAGCAGAGATATCTAAACCAATATATGACATAAAAGGCTCCCATGTTCTATGAAATACATTGTCTTTGCAATGTAACATGCATGTCAAATAGTCCAATGATACATATTCAAGTCTGACCTTATGCCAATATGTTTTAGATGGAACTTTGTCTGTTATCCAGTTCAAAAGAATGCATTTTCTTGCACAGAATGTTAGCATTTTGTAGAGTTTCCCTTTGTATTTATCAGTAATAAAGCCATTCGGTATCCCAAGAAACATGCATAGTGGATCACACTCTATAGTAATAGATAGGATCTTATTAATTTCCCACCTTATAATCTGCTAGAATTGCTGTATTTTCGTGCAAGACTACAGGCAAAAGTTACTATTGTTAGTGCTGCCTCTTGGAATGGTCTCCCCTGTAAAAGAGAAACTTTTCAGTGAGACTAGGGTGGATTTCTCCAAGTAATTGTAATATGCTGTTATGGCTGAAATCCCCATCTTGAATGTTGTAGCAACAAAATGTCATCCCGTTCTACTGCTTCTTCCATCGCAGCCTAAGGAACTGTACAATCCTGAGCATTGCTGTGTGTGTGTGTGTACACGCTTGCAATTGCACATCTAACTTTGACTTGCCAAAACTGCTCAGTAGGAGGCTTTTGAGAAATAATGGCCCAAAACCCTCCATCACCAACTTCTATGATAAATGACTGAAAATTACTGCCAGAGGGATCCCTGCTATGACATCACACATGTGGCATCTTGCATGGGACACTGTGTCAGATGTTGGACAATCTGTGTGTGTGTGTGTGTGTGGAAATTCATTGTTAAGTGACATGAAGTCCAACTGTTTAGTAAAGCAAATAGGATGCATATTGTACTACTACCCCTGTTCTTTTTTAATTTAAGAGTGAACATGCAAGGAAAGCTGCCATTGCAAAAAGACCCCTAATAACTGGATTGAAGACATTTTAATACTTTTTCAGATGTGAAATTTAGATACTGTAAGATGTTGTCAGATGTTTCGATAACCCTGGAATGTGTGGGTTTATTCATGTGCATGTGTGTACATTCAAATTTATGTAAACTCATGTCCAGTTTGTCCATATGCTTGCATCTGTTTCTCTGTTTTTGTATGAATGTGTGACCTCGTATCCTCATCATTCTCGTTCTCATCCACTCTCTCTCTCTCTCTCTTTCCTCGTTCTCTCTCTCTCTCTCCTCTGTCTGGGCTTTGTGCTGTAGCCAGCTGTATCCCCCAGTGCCAGAACGGAGGAATGTGCCTCAGGCCTCAGCTCTGTGTCTGCAAGCCTGGTTCCAAGGGGAAGGCATGCGAACAGAAGACGGTGCCCACCCCCTCCTTCCCAGCTCTGCCTGGGAATGGGCCCACCAATGGACACACCAACGGACACACCAATGGACACACCAACGGACACACCAACGGACACAACGTGGTACCCCAGCGGCCCATACCTCAGCAGGTGCCCCCCCAGGGTTACGCCCCTGCCCCTGGCCTCCCTCCGGTCAGCAACATGGCCCAGATGAGACTGACTGTCAAGCAGGCCCCCCAACTCGTGCGACCGCAGTACATCCAGCAACAGTGAGTATCGCCCTTTTATTCTACCTTTATTTATCCTGCGACGCCCTGCTTCGCATTCATACAGTTCCGCACATTCAGACTGGGAGCTGCCCAGTGCAGAATACTGTGAAGACCGGTACTCAATGGTCATTTTTGCGGTAGGGTAGAGTGATACTCGTTCACTTTCCCTAGCCACATTTTCCCAGCCTGTTCGGTGGGGTTTTGAACAGATGACCCTTAAGCCACAAGCCCAGGGGCCAGTTGCATAAAGCTAGTTTAAGACTAGACTAAGCCTTAGACTGGTCTTAGATTCTCAGGGTGGACTAGTCTAATTAAGACTGTCTGTTACTTAAATATTACAGCTGACTTATTTTGAGGTAGGAATGTTAGCCACCTTCCCCCTGGCTAATGTTGAGTTAAGAACTTTGTTGTTATGGCAATGAGTCGGCCTAACTGTCAGAGTGGGACGTTTAAATACTGTAGCTGTTACATACAAGATGCCAAATCTTTGGTTTTTGGGAAGAGTCTGAAGAAGAGAGCGAGTCTTTAGAGACAGAAACAAACCATTAGAGATCTACAACAACCAAGAAGTAGGAGGAACAGGTAAATACAAATGTCTATAGCAAGTTTGACTTGAAGTCACATTTAAGCCTAAGACCAGGTCTATCTTTATGCAGGTGGCCCCAGATCTCGAACGTCTAGGAACGTCACAAACTCCCGGTCTTTGGATAATTGGCAACTCCCGCCACTCCCTAATGAATCCCAGTGACGTCCTTGTGAAGCGTTGTTTGGCTAAGCGTCAGGATGTTGAGAAAGTGTAAACCCGGTGTAAAGAATCAATCCCCACCAATCTGGTTTCTGCTTCACATTCCCTTGCAGTTTATTGATGGATTCCCAATCGTCAAGCATTTTCACGTCAAGCATCGCCCCAAGCTGGTATGAGAGCTCAGCTGTTGATAATCATACAGGCGGTGTGTTTAGGGCCGTGCTGACTGTTTGACAATGTGGTGAATGGCAAGGACCTTCCCAAGCCAACTCTCCATAACAATTAGTGTGATATGAGCTCAGTGAATATTAATGTTTTCCTCAGGACCTTTTTTCAAACAAGGATCCCCCACTGCGCAAGACTGTGTTATTGTGGTTTATGCAGCCGGCGCACTCTCATTATCGCCGTCCGTCAGTGTGATAGGTAGAATTTCCCCCAGCATTTTAATAAAGTGCAGTTGAAACGCCACTAAGTCCTGCTGCGGTTAACTGTTGGTTTGTTTTGCCTGTCACTACAGTAGATGGCTGGAAAATGTGCAATCGCATCAGACACGCCGAAAAAAAGGCCCCCTCGCCTTGTCAAGTCCAATCGGAGTGAACGCAGACGCGAAGCAAAGTCTCCGCTTTTCAGACGAATGTGGGGCAGCCTGTTGATGGAAACGTCCAAAATTACCTGGCAGAGCGTCCGAGTAATGTTGGCACCGATCGGGCCAGACGCCGATATTGATGAATGATATTTAAAATGTTAATGAATACGTTTTTATGTGCTGTGTTTTACGTGCGCTCGCTGTTTAAAACGTCAAGGGGTTTTTATGCGCTGCACAGGCGAGAGGTAATTGCTACCAGATCCGTGTCCTCGAAAGCTGCTCTCAATTTCCAGCGGGGATTTATCTCTCACAGGGAGCTATTCTCCCATCGCTCGTAGCAACAGTGGAGCTTGTCATCTGATAGGATGAAAAAATATTGCAATAATCTCCAGGTCAATAACTCCTAATCAGATCAGTTCGGTATGCATAAGCAGCGGAGAGAAAGAGATAGACAAGTTTCATTTTTGTCATACAGAAAGTATTTGAGCGAGATCTGCCCAATATGTCTGCAAATTTAGCAGATTTCAGATAATATCTTAAAATATTATTTTGATATTACGGCTAGAGATTATCCAGTGATACAGTATTTTGGCAGCCATCTATAAAACATCAAATTCTCCTCTGAGTCTCAAACCTCTCTGTCTACATCTATCAGGCATAGTAACCCTACCAAACCCCCTTTGTACCAAATTATGATCTTAAATTCATATCACAATATCATTTGAAGCATTGACAATAACGGTATATCATACTATATATGTTTTTATTTTCCAAATGTCAATAAAGATGGTCCTGAAGGTGTGAAAGAATCTGGTATACAGCCTTTAGATCCAGTATTTTCATCATTTTGTTAAAGCTCTCTCAACTGTTTGAAAAGGAAGCATGTCCTTACATAGCTAAAGTTCTAGTATGTGTAATGTAGCTCCACCACTTGCTTTTTTCCTAATAAGGACAACCTTTAGAAAATGCTTGAGAAAGTGACGTCTGACTTGTAGAGCAAGCGTTTGTTTTCCAACTGCTATAGTCAAAATCCATACTGTAGAGCAGTGATTCTCAATCTTTTTCATATCAAGGACCCCTAAATTAGTCCACATTAGGGCCACGGACCCCCATTTGATGAGATTTTGTCTCTCGGACCCCACTCTGAAAATATGTTTATTGCTGGATATGATTTTGTCCAGAATTCCATGACTATCTGTATTGTAGGTAGAGAGATAACAGAGAAACTATGATCAAAACATTCTTCTACATTCTCTAATTGCGTTAACTTCTTGCAAATGAAATAATTCTGAAGTTTAACAATTCATTAATTTGCTGGGGACCCCCTGGAACTCTCTCAAGGACCCCTGGTGGTCCCCAGACCCCACTGGACAACCACTGTTGTCGAGCAAATTCCAACCGATATACCTTTATACCATCAATACTGCCCACCCCTAGCCCAAATAGAGTAAGTATAGGCTCATTAAAATGTGCTAGTAGTGTGGGGACCCAAAAACAACAGGCTTGTGATGCACTTGTGCTCCCAACACAGTTTAAGAAAAACTTGGCTATGGTCTTCAGTTAAAGGAATAGTTCACCCAAAAATGAAAGTTCTGTCATCATCTACTCACCCTCATGCCAAATGAAACACAGGTGAAATTTGTTAGTCCATATAACACACAGGGAGGTTGCCAGCATAACTTGGTAGCAGCCTTCTCCAAAACAACTGAAGTCAATGGGGACCTGTTCTTTAGAGCTCCAAAACAAAAACAGCCAAACAATCACACTGTGAATAGAAAGACCTATACACCATTATTTGTTGCACATCAATCAGCTGTAGTTAAGATTTGCACTAAATGATGGTGTTAATATACTGTAAGTCTTTTTGGAACTCTGAAGAACTGGTCCCCACTGACTTCAGTTGTTTTGGAGAAGGCTGCTATGGAGTTGTGCTGGCAACCTCCCTGTGTGTTATATGGACAAACTTCACCTGTGTTTCAACTGGCATGAGGGGGAGGAGATGATGACAGAATTTTCATTTTTGGGTGAACTATTCCTTTAAAGGTGTCCCGTAATGGTTGTCGTTCCCGTTTTCAACCACCTCATCTCTCTAAACCCTCGTTACTGGACGAATACTCAAAGTCTGGCGGCCGCTTTAAGAGAAGGAAAAGCTACCAACCTGCAGTTACACATGAAATGGGAAAGACAAATGTCCAGGGGAAGCGTTTTGTCGGTGTCAGCACTGCGATGAGCAATTGCAGCGAGATGTCAATGGCACTTTCCTGGAAATGCACGGTTAAAGGGCAATTCCCATTCAGTTTATGTGTGGTTATAAGGCTAAGCTGTGATGAAGAGTGCTTCCCCATCATTCCGGTCCAAGCCATAAATCACCGGGGAGACAGGTTAATGCTACTGTAATGGCTGTCACTAAGGTTCAGCTGCTAGGGTCAAATGCTATAGCCGAACGTGCAGGCGCTTTACGACAGCGAGCCTCTGCTTCTGGTAACCCTTTGAGCTGTCACACCGGGGAAAAAATAAATGGATAAAACATGTTGCCGTTCAGAATAATGCAATTTCCCTCAGGAAGAAAAAGGATAAACATGGGGTTTGATTTGGAATGTGAGCAAGAGAAGGCCCACTATTCGGCACGGGTTTCTACAGCTGACCTCAGAGAAACCCCAGATTAGTTGTTCCGACGCTTGGACAAACGGAGTGAGATTTGTTGGCTGATCTGGGCAAAAATACTATATCAAAATGAATGGTTTCAAATACTGGAACTAGTTGAGCTGCACTTAATTTAAGATGCCAGTCAAACTACCCGAGATGTTGACTAAATAGTGTAATGGAGGTTGTAAGCTACACTGGAATGCATCACATACAGGCTTACAAGTGCTCCTCACGTTACAGTATCAGTATATGTTCAACAGTTTTTTTTATGTCTTTTGGTTTTTTCTTCTTCCAGAGATCAAAGAGCAGTTAAAGGGGTTTGGCCTTGGATCAGGTTTCTTTATTTGGCTTAACAGGGGAATGAGGGCTCAAGATTTAGAGCGGAGACATTGATGTGTGTGTGTGTATGTGCGTGTGTGTGTGTGTGTGTGTGTGTGTGTGTAATATTCAGCCACATTTGGTGAACACTGAAGAAGGAAAACCTTCATTGAAAGTAAACCAACATGTTTTGGCTCCTATAGCCTTCATCAGGGTAAAAGAACACTAAGACAATTTTCAAAATACATAGAATCAAGCTCCAATCAGACATGGCCACCTATGGCCAATCTGACCAATCATATTGTAACACATCCAAGTCACTGGCTTGGAGGGAAGTTCAAATTTAACCCTTTAGAAACATACCATAACACAGCTTAAAAACAAACTACTACAGACATGTTGGAAATAAATACATAGGATATTATATGAATTAAAAGAGGTCAGTGTGAGGCTAAAAAATCCCAATAGAAACCCAAAAAAACAACAGATAAGAAGACGTTCCAGTACACAAAATGAAGCAATAAAATGAAAACCAATAAAAAAGGAAATCCTTGATATGGAAATCCTCATTCATCCCATTTGGATAGAGACATGTCTAAAATAATCAACATCTACTCCCTGTTGTCCCAGAGAAATGTTCTCTATACCTATAAAAGAAAATCCAGATAAGGAATGTTTGGCTTTAAAATGCCTGGGTAAAGTATTTTAACATCTTACCTTTTAATAGAACTTCTGTGTGCTGCGATGCATTCCTTCAAAGACTGTTCAGTTTCACCAATATATACTTTACGACAAGGGCAGGAAATCATATAAATAACATTTTTGGTTTTACATATAATAAAACTCTTTATCTCCATGGTTTTTTACCAGAAACTGTGTGTGTGTATGTAATGGATGTGGTTATGGGTGGCATGTCTTCAGTAGGTAGAACCTTATCCATACAGGAAAAGAACACCAAGATTTCTAGCAGATGGTTTTATAGTAGGATAAAGGAATCCTCTACTCATTTTAGGAGGTCTAAGGTAGTAGGATAAAGGAGTCCTCTACTAATGTTAGGAGGTCTAAGGTAGTTGGGATAAAAGAATCCTCCTCTACCAACATTTAGGATGTCTAAGGCACTAGGGATAAAGGAGTCCTCCTTTACCAACATTTGGAGGTCTAAAGTTGTAGGATAAAGGAGTCCACCTCTACCAACATTTGGAGGTCTAAAGTTGTAGGATAAAGGAGTCCTCCTCTACCAACATTTAGGATGTCTAAGGCACTAGGGATAAAGGAGTCCTCCTTTACCAACATTTGGAGGTCTAAGATAGTAGGATAAAGGAGTCCTCTACTAATGTTAGGAGGTCTAAGGTAGTAGGATAAAGGAGTCCTCCTCTACCAACATTTATATGGTCTAAGGCACTAGGGATAAAGGAGTTACTTTCTCTTTAGCTACTCAAGAAAGGGAGGAATAGATGAAATGAGGCGAAAAGACCGATTAGAAAGTCGGGCCCCCACAGGTGCCTCTATAGGCAGCTTACTTCTCAAATCCGCTGGCTTTACCAAGTAAACGTAAGGCCCGTCTGTCTGTCTCCTTCTCAGCCCTGCATCCACAGTGAGGAGGTTTAAGGATATCCGGTGACACCCACACTATAAACTGTTATGGTCATTAAGCCTTAACTGTATGATGTTGCTTGACTAATGGAGTCTCTTTGGTCAATGCTTGTACTGTGTGCTGTTCCAAGGGCAAACCTCATAGCTGCCTGTCTGAACTTGCATCCCTTGTGGTTTGCAGAGTCCTGACCCTTTGAGAGGGTAGGGAAAACATGTCAAGCACTAGGGATCCTGTTAGTAATGTATGAGTCCCCATTCTGGAGCTGGTCACTGATGAGCAATGTCTCTTTCGCAGCATCTGTCTCTTTGCTCTTCCGCACTTTCTCTCCTTCCCATTCTATTTTTATCTCTCTCAATCCCGCTTCCGTCCATCTATGCTTCTCTTTTTTACTGAGGAAACCCCCCCCTAGCTTGGTGAGTAGGCTAAGTGTCATCGAACCACACAAGAATAGGATAACATTTCTTGTTTCCTGTAATCACATCTACCATTACTAACTTTCTATTCCTCTGTCATTGGCGTATTCTTAATCCACTATTTCCTCATCCATTCTTTGTCCTTTGATTTTATTGTTGGGGAAGACTATGGGTCAGTGCCGATTTATTTGTTTGTTCATTTGTTTGTCTGTCCATCACTGCTAATCGGATTTTGACAAAACTTGGGAGAATGATACATCTCACTACTGCGTTCCAGCAATTTCAAAATGACATTGATTTGTCCAAAGGCGGGCGCTACTTTGCTTGGTCCTTCGTTGGTCCACGTGTCATACACGAATTTTGACTTGATTGGCCCAAGAGGAGCACTGCAATTACAGGTCAAAACAAGGTGACATCTTTGTTACTGATTTGCCCAGAGTGGGTCTGCAACATTGATAGGGGACGACATGTTTACTGTTGCCTTGTTAAAAGCGGAGCTGCTTGTTGAGGGGTCAGGTTCAGGCCAATCAGGTTCAGACCAGTCTATCGGTCTGACGACGATTAGACTCTGGGGGCGACAGCCAATATTTCGGGGTTTCCGGTGTAGCCAGCGGACATCCGGACCAAGACTTCCTCTTCTGTGTGCCGGTCATCGTTTACAGTCTGATTAGCAACTTGAGACGTGAGTTGGAGTTAGAGTGGAGATATCTGTTTATAGAGATTAGCCGAAATGTCGTCTGGACCTAAAACACCTACGAAAAGTATCGATGTTTGTGTGTTGTGTGGAGAAACGTTGGACTCTCGCGTCTCAAGTTGCTAATCGGACTGTAAACAATGACCGGCGCACGGAAGAGGAAGTCTTGGCCTGGATGTCCGCTGGCTACACCGGAAACCCCGAAATATTGGCCGTCGCCCCCAGAGTCTAATCGTCGTCAGACCGCTAGATGATGGGTTCTGAGATTGGGTTCAGGCTGAGGAACCTCGCCCCTCGAACACTGGTGAGAGTAGCCGCAGCAGCAGTAGGCTGAGTCAGAAGAAGAGAGAATACAGCAGGATGACTCTATCTGTCCCATTCCACACACTTATTTCCCCTCGCTTTGGTCGGTGTTGTATGAGCCACAAGAGCACGGTCATTGGGATGTTACTGATGTCCAAGTTTTTTCTTTTATGGGGTGTGTGTGGAAGAGTGGAACCCTCACTGACACAGGAATTTCTTCAGCCCGTCAAGTTACTACATCCTCTCAACCTATTTTTCATGACACATTTGCTCAGAAAATGTTGTCTTTGTAATTCACTGGACTGCACCGGTCCAAACGCCTGTGCGGAATAGGCAGGGCGCTGCTATTGGTTCAATCAACCAGTCAAGAGACCCAACTAGCCGGAACGAAGCGTCGACATACACGGGATATCCTCCCTTTCCCCTCTCTCTGCATTCCGCCTGCCCTCACGTTGTAGTATTGTTATTATGCGAGAGGGCTCTGGTGAGGTTCAGCGGGTTCATTACGGTAGACCGGAGTATGTCAGCTCTCGTGGGGAGGAGGAGGACTTGGAAGGCGAGAGTGTAGAGGGTTAGAATGTGGCCAGAGAATTCGGCGCGATGAAGGCCGAGACTGAACAGATTCACCCCCCCCCCCCCCCCCCAGTCACCAATCTGTTTATGCAGAAATAAGTAAGATCTCCTCTCTGATACTCAAGACTCGCGGGCTCTTGTAACCATTCCCTGGACGCCGTTCAGAATCGTCTCTTTCTTTCTCTCTTTCTTTTTTTAATTTAATTGCGCAGCCATCGCCAACACACCCGGTCATGCCAGATATTTTGTTGAGACTGGAATGAGGTCCTATGTTTATAACTTCTCTCTTGCCCTCACTATTTCTCTCTCTCTCCCTCCCTCTCTCCCTCTCTTTCTCAGCTCAGATTTTCAGCTCTTTGTTGCTGGCATATTTAGGGCTGAGCTTCTGTAGAAACGATTGTATTCATCTGACACCATACCAATATGCGTACCTGCCACCGCTAGTGAAATCCCTCAACGCTGTGGCTAAACCCTGATTCTTATTGGATTGTACCTTTGTGAGAAATGTTCGGAAACCCCTGACTCACACACACAATCCTGCATCATTGTTTATGGTGTTCGCTCTTTGCAGGCAGAACAAAGCATTGACCCCAAACCGACCCTGCGGTACACACTGGGTGACAATAGTCCTTTCCTCTGCTCCAGACTTCTTAACCGCACTTGAATGGTTCAGTCTAGGAGATGAAGTCAAAGAGATAAATAATGAGGTGATGAAACTTAAGTGCAATAGGAAGACCTGTGCTAAATGTAGACAGACATACAGGGAGAGGCAGAAAGCAAGGGGTTACAGCAAGACAGAGACCCAAGGCAGTGATCCACAGAGTTTAGCAGCATGGACAGATACACAGTGGTAAATGACACCTATTCTCATTTGGCCCGTAGCACCCTCTGTACTCCAGAGACATAAGATGAGATGAGATTCTTCAGTGATTCCTGTGGGAAAACTGCCATTGCAGAAGGAAATAGTAATAGGATACAGCAAAGAAGAATAAGACATGAGAATATAGCAAACGGGGGTATTAAACATGCTGTAAAGCAACTGACTTTCCAACTGACATTTCAACACTAGAACTTGTTAAGTCGAATATATAACCCTAAAAATTGATACTTTAGTAACTCTTGGGCAATTTAAATCTATGATCACTAACCACTTAACTTGTGTTTGCACCTGTTTTGTGTTATATCTTGTATCCTGTATCTTTTATTATCTGTACATACATACTTGTTTGAATTGATTGTTTTCTTTTATTGTATTTTTATTATTATTTAATATCTTTTATACCCGACATCATTATAAATGAGGGCCAGCCCTCAATGATTTTCTCGAGTTTAAATAAAGGTAATAATAATAATAATAATAATAATAATAATAATAATAATAATGATAACAACATTATATTAATCTCTAAATAGGCTTGGGCTGATATTCGATATTATGGATTATTGCAATATTATGTAGAATATCACCACCCAGCTAACATTAGCTAACTTTATGGAACAACATCATGGATGTACGCCTCAGTCCAGTTGCTGTAATCCTTGATTTGGACCTTTTCCAGCTCCAAGTGTCTCCTGATGCTATTGAAGGATTTTTTTTGGTGTATATTGGTAATATTAGTTATATTAGTATATTTATATTTTTTTCATATTTCATATATTTTTTTTATCCGAAGACTGGTTGAGTTTGCGTCTTTTCCCATCTGCTTCACTGCTTCACTTCCTCATGTCCCCTACCTCGAGTATGACGTAAATCAATTATATTCCCACAGTCCAGGAGAAGAGCGAGGGAGGGAGAGAGACAGGGACAGACAGAGAGCCAGAGATGGGCACAGACAGAGCCTCTTTAACTAGTTGGCTCCCCTTATGTCGGCAGGTATTGAGCTGAATCAGCAGAGTGAGTGTTGAGGAAACACTCCCCCCCCCCCCCACACACACACAGGCATGCCCACTAAATGAAGAATCACACACAAACACATACAAACTCACAAAGAAACTTTATCCTAACATATTGTCTAAAAGCTTTTACCGATCCCATAAACAATGACCATATAGCAGAGGTGAACATCCCATATACACAATCATACTTCTATACGCATTATACCATACAGTAGACTCACACACAGCCTACACATACTTGCATAACATCAACAGAATAGCTATTTAAGACATTGCGGGGGAAAGTGGAGCTATTTACAAGGCTATCACATTCTGTTTATTTATACTGTGCCAGAGGGGCCTATCGTATGGATGGGCTGAAGATATGAGCCGGTTGCCAAATGGCTGACTCATTCTGTGGCCCCTCCACTCTCTTCCCACGCCCCCTTTTGAATCTCCACGGACCCCTCAGGTTCACATGACCCGCAGGTTCAGCGTCAACGCAAACCAATCCTGTAATCCATACCTTTTCATAATTGTACAGGTTCTGAAATTGTCAGTTGCATATATTTTTATATAACCTTTTATTTTTCTTTGTTGCATCCTTGCATTTACACACATTTTGGTAACACTTTACAATAAGGGTCACTAAGTTAAGGGTTAGTTAAAGCTTAATAAGGGTTAGTTAAAGCTTAATAAGGGTTAGTTAATGCTTAATAAGGGTTAGTTAAAGCTTAATAAGCATTAACTAACCCTTAATTAACAGTTAACTAATGTGTAATTTACTAATGGTGTTCATGTTAACTAAGGTATTAATTTATACATTATTTAATCGTTTATAAAGATGACTATTAAATAATGTATAAATTAATACCTTAGTTGACATGAACACCATTAGTAAATGATTACCAGACACATTAGTTAACTGTTAATTAAACCCTTAACTTAGTGACCCTTATTGTAAAGTGTTACCAACATTTTCAACTCATCTTGGTGATAATATGATATTCATCAGTTGTTTGATTGATCACATTTACACTTTTTCAACGCTGCCCTGCTTCACAGCCCCTTCAGTTACAGGCATTCACACCTGGAAGCTACCCAGTATTGACAGTCTTCTACTGTTGGCCATTGAGCTGCTTCACTGGAGAGCTTGGGGGGGTGAAGTGCCTCGGCTCTGCTTGTCCTCCTCCTTTTGTTCCCGTGACCCGATCTCATCCCAGAGCATTCTGGGTGTTCTCATCCATGTCCTGCTTTTCTTTAGACTCCTGTGTAAATATTTGCTCTTTTGGGCAGGGGTCAACTTTGACCTGGATTTGCTGTCGTGGAAGGGATTCCCCTCGTTGTCCCACTGGTACACTTTGCATTTACATTTGCCTGTGAAATAGCCCTACTCACTCCTTCTATCCCTCAACTTACTTTTTAAGACTCTTTTTTTTAATATTTATACAATTTCTCTCTCTTGCTTTCTCTCTCTCTCTCTCATTCTGCCTTTCTTCTGTCTTCCTTGTCTAGAGCAGTGGTTCTCAACGTGGGGTCCGGGGACCACCAGGGGTCCTTGAGGGGGTTCCAGAGGGTCCCCAGCAAATTGATGAATAGTTTCTATTCATTATAAATTATCATTAGAATGATCCCAAATAGGAAATGTATAAGAATGAAGAATGTTCTGATCATAGCTTTCACTCTCACCACCAATCTCCCCACATACAGTGTAGACCAGTGGTTCTCAACGTGGGGTCCGGGCACCACCAGGGGTCCTTGAGGGGGTTCCAGAGGGTCCCCAGCAAATTGATGAATTGTTAAACTTCACCATTATTTCATTTACAAGAAGCTAAGAAGCTGTAACAATTAGAGAATGCAGAAGAATGACTATTTTGATCATAGTATCACTGTTATCTCTCTACTACAATGCAGATAGTCATGGAATTCTGGACAAAATCATATCTAACAGTACTAATAGTCTCAGATTTGGGTTCGAAAGACAAAACCTCATCAAATGGGGGGCCGTGGCCCTAATGTGAACTAAATTAGGGGTGCTTGATATGAAAAAGGTTGAGAATCACTGGTCTAGAGGCAAAGAGCCTGACCTTAAGAGGCGATCGTCTCTTCCCCTGTATCCAGGTGCACGCTTGTTGGAAGGCCTTTTTAATCTTTCCCGGTGTTCCTTAAAGACTAATTATTCTCGGAAAAAGGCCTTTGAAATGTATCAGTCATGCCTTATAAAGATGGAGGGAGCCTTTCTACTTCCATTTGCGGCCTTCAACTTCAGCGCAGATTAGCCATTCCTACGCCGAGAGGGAATTTGCATTAATTTGGCCCAGACCTGACATAAGAGATTATTTGGGGATTTTATAGTCAATATGAATCTAGGCTGAAATGTTCTTGTTTTATTGGCATTGTGCTTCCAAAGTGACCATTTTCATGATGTAAATGACTTGCAGTTTTTATGACTTTTTATCCAGTGCTGCAGACAACATAAAAAAGCTACTTTGGAAAGGACTTGCTTGCACAGTGGCAGGCTCCTCTGATTTGGTCGTTGAATGGATGCATTTGGGAAAGATGCAGCGATCATTAGTCACTATTTTGTACATTGTTAACACCAGAAAATCCCCTGGATTCATTTCAACAACCTTCCCCTCTATCTGCTGGTGCGTGATTCATCTCTGGAACTAAGTGGAGATAAGCTGCTTATCTCTAATAAAGTCATACTGCATGATCGCAATTCAGAGCACATGCCCCATGTGACTGTGAGAGAAGCTCTGGCATTTAGTCTCTAGGTAAACAGGGCTGGGCTGTATATATCTGACCTATTTGAAAAGATAAATGATGGGGAATACAGTACGTCTCCAACCAGACCACGGGCATGCCAAACCTCTAGTAGTCCTCGGTTTAAATATTAGAGGATGAAGACGATGCGCGGTTGAACCCGTCGCTAACAGCTGACCAAACAGTGAGGAGCAGAGATAGATATGTTCAGATTGACTTTTATTTTTACCGCAAGCCCTTGCCAGGAGGATTTGGGGGCTCAAATAGATTTACTGATTATTTTCGCTGCACTCCTGAAGTCATACACAACAGGGTCCAATCGGGCGACTTTGACTTAGAAAACTTTAATGTCCTCCAAGAGGCGACTTGTGGTACGACACAGAACATATAGACACATTTAAAGCACATCAAATCAAATGAACAGAAACGACAATAATCCAAATCATCTATAGTAGATAATAAATACCATCACAGTCCAGGCAGACATTTAAAGTGCATATCGATAACTGTACACCTGAGCATATAAACCAATAAACAGAAACCACAATAATCCAAAATCATCTATAGCAGTGGTTGTCAACGTGGGGTCCGGGGACCACCAGGGGTCCCTGGGGAGGTTCCAGAGGGTCCCCAGCAAATTGATGAATTGTTAAACTTCACCATTATTTCATTTACAAGAAGTTAGCACAAGTAGAGAATGTAGACGAATGACTGTTTTGATCATAGTTTCTCTGTTAACTCTCTACCACAATAAAAGTTCTCAGATTTGGGTCTGAGAGACAAAATCTCATCAAATGGGGGTCCATGTGGACTAAATTAGGGGTCTTTGATATGAAAAAGGTTGAGAATCACTGATCTATAGCAGCCATCATAAATATCCAGGCAGTCCAGGCAGACATTTAAAATGCATGCTGATAACTGTATACCAATAATTATAATAAAAATAACTAGTAGGCGACGCCACAAGACGACAGAACCTCCAAAAAAACCGTCTGAAACTTTGAAAGGCAGTGAAAAATATAGTTTGCCTATTCAAAACGTTGCAGACCACACAGGCCCGTCAAGCCAAGCCGCTCTCAGTGTGAACAAGCAATGACGGATTTGCAGCCGTATTTGGGTCATTGTTGCGGTCTTTAATGAGTCATTAAATCCAGCCCTCACACTGAGCTTCACTGTAGACTCCTCCTTACCTGCTGGGGAAGGCCCAGTGGGATGTGGGATGCTCAGCGGAGGAAGGAAAAAAAAAAACACCTCGCAGAAAATCTGAAAGGCTTTTGTTCGAGAAAAGGCACTTAAAAAGAAAGTTCCCCCCTCTGAAGTGAGTCATCGTTTCCTGTTGAGGAGAAAGAGACAGGCTGCAGGAGAGCCACTTTCACAAATACACTTCGGTTTGCGCCTTTGTACCATCGGTTGCTTTAGGATTTATTAGTGTGTGTGTTATCCACTCAAGGAAGGCCCTTGGTGCTGTGTCCCTTTTCTCTGCCACTGCGCTCTGACATGGTACAAAGTGACTCAGTGCAATAACATTTTGTCAGGCCACAGTCAGTGCTACAATTGAGAATACATAACGCTGGGTGACTCACTGCCTCAGGGAGCAGCAGCTGCAGCCTGGGGACTAGGAGCGTAGGGATACCCACTGCTGCCATACTGCCAGCTCTGCTCACTACTGTCCCCATTTAAAGCAATAATCCACTTAGTTTTAACATGGGGGTTATTCGGCACTTGACCGCCATGAAAACCAGATTATAAACTAATCATAAAGATCGGATGCAGCTGGACGAGTTTGTAGCGTACGGATTTTTACTTCCCATTCATTTGAATGAGCCACAAAAATAGATTGAAAACTGACATTTAACACGTTGGTGAAACATATTCAACAACAGATTCCGCTACTGTGGTTTTCAAGTGACTGTGGGTCCAACGAAACATAATTTCTCCAAATAGCATTTTTATTGATAGACGAGAACATAGCGGAGGGATACAATTTAGGAGAGATAGTTCCTGTTTGGGAGACCGGATCTACTTTTATTTTGAAATACTAATTATAGTGTAAACCAGTGGTTTTCAACGTGGGGTCCGGGGACCACCAGGGGTCCTTGAGGGGGTTCCAGGGGGTCCCCAGCAAATTGATGAAGTGTTAAACTTCAGCATTATTTCATTTACAAGAAGTTAACACAATTAGAGAATGTAGAAGAATGACTGTTTTGATCATAGTTTCACTGTTATCTCTCTACCTACAATACAGATAGTCATGGAATTCTGGACAAAATCATCTAAAAAAAAAACATATTCTCAGATTTAGGTCCAAGAGACAAAATCTCATCAAATGGGGGTCCATGGCTCTAATGTGGACTAAATTAGGGGTCCTTGATATGGAAAAGGAGAATCACTGGGCTAAGGCACATCCCATCTGCTCGCTATGTTCTGGGTTCCAATCCGGCCTAAGACCTTCGTCGCATATCATCCTCCCCTTTCTCTCCCATGCGTCTCTCCACTGTCATCTGTCTGACAAAGCAGAAATGCCAAGCATCTTTAAAAATCAATGATATACTCTCTTGGAAGTAAGGACGCTACTTTTGAGAGGCTTGGAAAAATAAATGAAGCACATCTCAATTCACTTTAATATTTGAAAGTGTACTGAGAGTATGGATGTCAGATATATTTAGCCCAGGTGGGACTGCATGAGCTGGATGGGATACACAGAAGGTAACCTCTACTGTTTTTTTTTGTTGAAACTTGAGGTAGCACACTTTTTATTTTGAAAGCTTACTTTTGGGCATATGGGCCTAAGGATAGTAGATTCTGATATCAACACAAGCATAGCATTATCACCTGATGCCAAACTCACACTCATGGTTTTAGTTACTCCAAAGATATTTTACAGCTCGTTGATATCTTACTCGGCAGTGATTTGTGTTCAAACCAGTCTTCGGGAAACACGTGGAATCCTGTTCTTACTGTATGTGCGCGAGGCGTCGTCCAAGAGCAAAATGCAATAAGTTATGAGGGGAGAGATGTCCTGAAACAGTCACGCACAGGTGCCGAACTGTCCAAGTTTTCCGAGAAATGCGTAAGAGCGGAGCTTCCGTTAGGGCGGGATCGCTCGTTCGCGTCCAAACTCCTGTCAGCGGTCCGCAGAGAAAGCTCAGTTTGGATCGTGCTGTGTCGGGCTGAGAGAGGCGGGATGAGGAACAGGTATCACCTCGCCCATTAGGGCCGAGGGAGAACAGTCCGGGGACCGGCAGTCTCGACATCCATCTCTCTATGTGACGGATGTCGACCCTCGCCGCCTCGCGCCAGCTGGCCCGGCCCGACGTTCCGCGATCGTATTCCTCACTCCTCGACTCTTCACTTCGCAGAAAAACCGAGGGAAGAGAGGTAGGAGGAAAATGGCAGACGCCCATCAAGCTCCCTTGCCACGGGGTAATCAATTGTCCTGCACATAGTTTGAAGCTATGTTAGCTTTTCATCGCCGCTGCGTTCCGATTGACCGTTCTTGGTCTTTCTGGAGCTCAGTACCGTTCGGCGGGAGCTAAGTATAGTAGCCTTTCGTTTCCTGTTCTTAAGTAGGCATTTTATTTGAAGGTGTGGTAAAAATGGGAGGGTGATTGTAAAAACATTCTCCCTCCTTTTTTTTAATACGTTTTGTGTTTTCACAGTTGTTTTTCTTCTTGAGCTGGGGGCCCAGCTGACGTTTGGCCAACAGGCCTAAGTGAGTTATGGTCTTGTAAATGAAGAATGATACAACAGAGCCTTTACACCTGGGCAAGAGCAGAGAAGAAATTTGGTGGGTGATACAGTACAGTGCTTGGCCAATATATCTGACATGCTCCTTGGTGACAACCTGGTATAGTAAGCGGAAATGAGAGCATCAACTAGTCGCAGAAGGCACATACAATTGGGAGTGTATCTCTGTATGTTCCCAGGGTCCTAAGTTCCCAAGGCCCTATGTTCCCAGGGTCCTAAGTTCCCAGGGTCTGGCTGACCACCTTTCATCTTACAATGAAGCAATTCTGAACAGTTTTAGAATGTAATGCAAAAAAGTGTGGTGCTCCCCTGCCATAGTCATCCTAAAGTTAAAATTTCTCTTTATCTACTCCGTCAGTTCAAAATTGAAGTATGTACAACCATCAAACACACAGTGAGTTAGCTACTGCATATCCAAAAACTGCATAAAATTACCTTAAAACAACTTGTGCAGCATAATCCATATATTTTGTAGCCAAACCATTGCTAGATTTACCTCATTACTACAAGCTATATTATGTAGTTCTACCAGAAACCTCGTCTATTGGCTGGTCAGTTGGAAAAATACATTAAAAAGGATTAGCCCATTTCCTTGTTTTGTTGCCATTCTAGAGAAGTTTCCTCTACCTAGAATAATGCTACATGATAAGGTAAATCTAGGCCTTTAGGACTCTCAAATGTGCAAATGTTTGGCTACAAAACACTTGGGTTATGCTGCATGAGCTGCTTCAAGAAAATGTTCTGGGCATTTTTTGCCCTTTTTGGAACTTTTTGAGTAGATCATGACAGAATTGAATGCATACTATCACACCTAGTGTTTACTGTTCCCCTCCCCTCAGAAATTGTTAGGAAGATGGCTGACAGGTTTTATCTTTTAAAGACTGTTTTATGGGATTATTGGATTGTATGTATATAGTTTAGCGTGACAGGAAAGATTGGAGAGACGGAGAATGATGTGTGAGCCAGGCTCAAACCCTCACTCTCACAAGTACAGTACATTATATGCACGTTAGCCCACTGAGCCACTAGGTTGCATAGCCACGTGGGCTGAATGATACTGACAAAAAATCGAATTGCGATTATTTGACAGAATATTGCAACAGATATTGCAAGTTTTTCTTGTCATACATTTTTTTTGGAACTTTAAAATTGTTTAAAGGAAAGTGATTTCGTTAAAAAAGACATAGATGTCAGTGTGCAGGATTTACTGAGTTTGAGCATGATGAAAGGTTTTCACCAATATTGTATTTGATTCATGGACCATTGTTGGATTCATGGACACCTTGTTTATAAATCCATTTTGGATGCCTCTCTCTCTTAAGCAATTAATTGTAGCCTCTGTGATTTGGAAATTGCATAAGTTCATATTGCGATTTACATTTTTTTGTTCGATTGGAGAAATAAACTTAAGACTGCGTATAGTGGAGATCAAGGTTTATTATCACTTATCACAACTTGTCAAAGTGGGTTAAGTAATTTTGACTTGGATGTACACTAATCCCCTCTCTCATCTTTCCCTCTTGTGAACTCAATCAGGGATACAAGGGTACAAGGATGTCCTGTCTCTATGGGGAAAACATCCTTATATATATGCACACTGCCCTCAACACACACACACACCCTGTCAATTTTTGATCCGGCTCTCTCAGGAGGTCTAAAATATGACCAGAGGGCTGCAATATATTTCTCCTTTGCTCAAACACATTACATCAGGCAGGCATTTCAAAATGGCAGATCACGCAAATTAGATCACTCCAAAAGAAAGACTAGGGAGAGAGACAGACAACTACCTCTACTCCATGGTCCACATTATTCAATTCAATCCTGTTCTTGCTCTCTCTCTCTCTCACACACACTCACACACACTTTATCTCTATCTCTGTCTCTTTCCCCTGTCTTTCTGTTGTTATCCTGCCTCTCCTTTTGTATTTGACTTTCCTTGGCAATGACACATTTGTTGTAGTTTTAAGCTCCACCCTTTATGCCCTGGCAGATTTTCCCTGAAAAATTCCTACAATTTTTTTGGATCTTGTGTGGTAAAACAAGACTAAGAGTCTAACAGCCCCGTGACATTGAATTTTGTGGAAGCGTCACGGGGCAAAAAAATGCGTGGTTGGCAATGATTTCCATAACATCCCGCATTCACACATTTGTGTTTGCAAGGAAAGGATAGCGGTGTGTGAGGATGTCTTCTTAGTGTGTGGTGGGGTGGAGGTGGTGAAGAGGTTCAGCCATCGTTGGTGAGTCCAGCTTTCTCTGGACGGAGCGCTCACTCACTGCTGTTTAGGACAGTGTTTCTCAACGTGGGGTCCGGGGACCTCCAGGGGTCCTTTAGACAGTTTCAGGGGGTCCCCAGCAAATTGATTAATTGTTAAACGTCAGTATTATTTCATTTACAAGAAGTTAACACAATTAGAGAATGTAGAAGAATGACTGTTTTGATCATAGTTTCACTGTCACAATAAAAGTATTTTCAGATTTGGCGCTGAGAGACAAAATCTCATCAAATGGGGGTCTGTGGCCCAAATGCGTACTAAATTAGGGGTCCTTGATATGAAAAAGGTTGAGAATCACTGGTTTAGGTGACACTTTTGGATTTTGCTCTGAAGTCCACCCAAACACACTTTAACACTGTCAAAAAACAGCTATTGACCATTTCTGGCCAATTCAGTTCCAGTTTAGCTACAATGGAGTTTGATAGCAGAAGATCTTTCAGCTATCTAAAACATTTAAGAGTAACTAAACCCCAAACCCAAATCTGTGGTGAAGCCTGACACCTAATGGTGAAAAGTAGGGTACTGAAGTGGCCATCTGCTATTGGCTGGTCTTTGTGCCAGGTGATGTCACCTTCGATAGAGTACAATAGGTGGTGACATCACCTGGCACAGGCCAGCCAATAGCGGATGGCCAGTTCAGTACCCCACTTTTCATCAATAGGTGTCAGGCTTCAACACAGATTTGGGTGGGGTTTACTTACTCTTTAACGCTAAACGTCAGGTTTTGGTGTCAGTCCCTCACAATCAAAGAGCGAGGGCTTCTTTCTACACTCACCATTTTGCACCGACGTTCAACCATCATACAGGGAGAAATCCATTGTAGAAGAGGCAGAGACCCCAATTTTTCCACTGACAGTAGCCTCAGTGGACCAGAATGCAATACAGCCACAAGACATGTGTTTTTAGTAAGGGGCAAAAGTCATTCTGGGAAACATAGGAAATCACTAACTGAAGTAGAATAGACGAGACAGGTTGAGGTAAAGTGGGTACACCGAAAATTAAATTACAACACTTCATCACAAAATAACTCCTGGAATGCATTGAACATCACGAATTGATTATGTCCAACAGTGTAAAAGTATCTGTGGGTGGATTTTTCCTTAACTCATAGTACACCGGTGTACACTATGGGTAAGAAATATATCTATTTCTTTTTAAATTATGAAAATATAGTAGCAAGTAGAGTTGTTTATGTGTTGGGGGAAGCATATGAGCCCAATTTCTATTCTTCCCAGCCATGCATTATGACCCACATATGGTGGTGGTTGGTCTGCAGCCCATCACAGTATGGAGCTTTCCTGTCATCTTGTTGTTGTCCCGGCCCGGCAGTGAAGAAGCACTATTGTCGGGTTTGCCATGAATAATGACCAAGCCAGATGATTTTGTTTCACATCAAAGCGGTGACTCAATCACAGAAGTCTACAATATTCAGTTATATTCATTGAGGTGGGTGGAGTCTGTGTGTGGCAAGTCCATACATCTAATATCATTTACCAAAACTGCTTATATGCAACACGGTCTCACAAATGGTTTGGTCATGGTTAAATAAGAAAAACGTTAAAATTTAAATGTGGCTGGCATGGAATGCAAATGTATACGCCCATCCGCCACCCCGACCACAACACCTTTACTGGCCACCGTTTTATTTCAATGTCACACTGCTGCCTGAGTCCCGACTGACAGAAAAAAAAATGTGTTGCATGCACGAAAGATACTTCCAACTGAAATACATTAGTTTGAAAGTCGTGCTGAGTGTCACGAAAAAAATAGAAAAATCGCGTCCATGTACACGAATCAATAGATTAAATTTCATGAATATTTCACGAACTGCCGTGAGACCGGGTTGTTATATGAGCTAGATCTCTGTAGACAAAGTGGAGGCATGACTGGTGAGCAATAAGATATAATTTTTTGGTCAATGTGATAAATGATTAGATGTAGGACATCCACTGCTCCATGCTAACACTTTAGCATACACTATTTTGAGCGATAGCAGGCCATTAGCATTATCCAAAGTAAGAAGACTGACGTGTTAGTGCTTTAAAGTCAGTTTGTTTTCATTAATAAATTTAGAAAATGAAATATCTATATAGCCAGTGGTTTATTTTTGGAAAATGTCCAGTGAACAACTGTATTCATCCACTGTGTACTGATTTTTAGCTGTGCAGTCTCCCATCGCCCGCCACCTTCACTTCCTGGAAACAGGGAAAATAGTCCCTGCTATAAACACCAATATTATAATAATAATAATAACATAATAATAACATATTTCATCATATTTTGTGTAAATTTGACAAAACTGGCAGACTTGGCCGCATATCATTTAAGATACCATTCAGTTTAAGAGCTGCTACAAGTCCTCATTTTCTCACTTCTGAGATAATGCTATCACTCAACAGTGCATGCTAAAGTGCTAGCATGCCAAAGTGGAGCACCAGAGTCAAAGCTCTTCCAGGGACTGGGTTTTACGTATTAATCCCCTAAAAACTTGATGTATTTCTTTAAGGGAGGGAGGAAAGGACTTGAAGAGGAGATGACAAAAAAAGGGGTCAACTAGCAGCTTTTGTCAACTCTCTTCCCACTCACTCTCTTCACTCTCACTCATGTACAGTATAGTGAGACAAATATGTGTGTGCGCGTGTGTGTAGATTTGTACAATCCCCCTTCGTGCACACACACCAGCTTCAGAAAGCCTCTTAGCCATATTGCTGCAATAAGACTGAATTGAAATGCACTGTTTTTGCCTTTTCATCTGGGCCTTGGCTAACTGGAGGATTTTTCTTGGCCCTGCGCTCCTGAGTCTCCCTCTAGACGGAGAACAATCGGCCCACGGAGCTCTCAGATAAGCGCCAGTGTCTCCAGTGTTGTGTCACTCTACCCCCCCCCCCGACTCCCTTAAACCATTTATCAACGGCTCTCAACGCCACCCATATTGTTGCGCTGTCCTCTCTCTCTTTCTCTCTCTGGAAGGAAAAGTGTTTTACTACTTATTTTTGTCCTCTTTTGCCAGTGACCCAAACGTGTCTCTGTGGTTTTCAGTGTGGCGGCTGACAATTTAATAATAATAATACATTTTATTTGTATAGCACCTTTCATACAAGAAATGCAGCTCAACGTGCTTTACAACAAAGAAATGACTTGCACCAAGTGCTTCACATAAAACTTTATAATAATAGTGAAAATAAGATAAAGATGAGAATAGAATACATAGAATGCATCTTCACATCAAAATAGACATAGAATGAGCATAAAACAGGGATAGAATGCCATAATTAATGTAAAATAAGATGGAGAATAAAACCCACTTGATAATAATAGTAAAAATAAGATAAAAATTAGGAATGCATAACATAAGATGGAAAATAAAACCCACTCAATAATAATAATAAAAATAAAGTTAAAAAATACAGTACATAGAATGCATAAAATCAAGTAAAATACAACATTTTAAAAGAAGTGCAGCAGTGCGTAAGTGTGAAGCAAAGTGCAAAAAAGAGTTTCAGGCCTGTATCAGGAAAGTCAGAGCTAGTTAAAGGCTAAAGTGAAGAGATAAGTTTTTAGCTTTCTTTTAAAAATATTTAGCGAGCTGGCTTCCCTGATATCTATAGGTAGTGTGTTCCAGAGCTTTGGGGCATAATTGACAATGGCTGCATCCCCGATTTTCTTATGGCTGTTGCTGGGAACCTCCAATAAACCAGCAGCTGATGATCGCAGTGTTCTTGAAGGCAAGTAGTGAAAAGGGAGTTAGCAATGTAGCTTGGTCCTAGCCCATTAAGGGCTTTGTCTATGTATGTAATTTGATACGGTCATGCAGTATAAACTTGCTTAGTGCAGTAGACAGGTTTTCACTCCAACCGAACACGTTGATTTCACTGGTTGGAATGAAAACCTGCAGACTCTTGCAGGTTTTAAAAAGCAACTTTTTTGTGATGAACCTTTTCAAAGCACATTACAAGTGCAAAGAAGACAAAGTGTGGTTTCCCAGTCCTATTTTTTTAAATGGGCAGTCTCTCTGGCCAGCCTGTGCCTCGCCAGTGCTGGGGGCTCGAGGAGAGTCGCACAAGCTCAGATGGGTCCATGAGTCCACCGACTTTCAAAGGTTACTTTTAAACAAAATTGCGCTTTTGGGTGATTATTTTTGGGATATGTTAGTGTTTTGTATGTCCGCAACAGTGCCATCTTGAATCCGTGGGGCTAGCTTATGTGTTAGCATGGAGCATGGACCCACAACAATCTACCGGGGACACATGGATGATGTTGACCTATGTTTTCATCACTTATAGCCTGGGTAGGCAACTTTGGAGAAATTAGCAAGAATTTGAAAGTATACAACAACAAAAAAAAATCCCTATCTATGCCCGTCAGTTGCGATGGGCAAACTTAATAAATTACAAATCTGTGCAAAACACAGCTCTGCTAGCTCAGCTTTAACAGCTAAATCAGTGAGACAATTTTCCAAAAACCTGGTATATTTGTATGTATAATTGCATTGTGGCTACTTAAAGTTACTCCACTGACGCTTTGTTTCAAATGCACTATCAGTATGTACAGTTACAAATGAGTGTATTGTTTTTTTTTACTATTTCTTCTGTTCTGGTGATTGCATTTATGTGACTATTTGCATTTATTGTAAGATGCTTTTAAGAGCATTCACTAAATGCCTAAAATGTAAATGTGTTCTTTTCCCCTCCAGGATCCGACCCATGCCCATGCACCCGGGTCAGAGCCAGCAGTATGTTATCAAGCCCAAATATTACCACACACACACCCAGACCCACGTCCAGCCCCAACCTGAGAGGCCAATCCCCCTGACAGTGGGACACAACCCCATCCATGGTGAGTAGATCACGCTACAAATACGACTCTCCTACTCTCAGAGATACAATCCGGGATTTATTTGACCCTCTACATTTTGGATTTATTCATATGTTATTGAAGAGTTGGAATTTCAAGTGGAAAATGCACTTCTTAACCCTGGCATAGCTCAAAATATAGGTCCATTAAGCTTTCACACATTTTCAATCCATCTATCAAAAGTTCAGGTGCAAGAACTTACTGAGACAAAGAAAAATAAATTAAAGTATGTACAAAATGAAAAAAGAAATGATACAGTATGAAATAAGTACAAAAAATCCCCCCCAAAAAACACTATACTTCACCCACCCTCTTATCAGTTGAAACACTGGTGAAGCAAGTTCTGGAATGAAATGGTTGAGAGCATTTCAAATTTGAGCTTGTTTTCAAGGTCAGTCAGTCAGTCATCTGTCGCTTCGTGAGATGGCCTCTAGAGGGTGTCTTTGACTGCAAGATGCAGTGTTTCCCATACAGAGGCACAAAATCAAAAGTTGGTCAGTGTATAGAAATTGATCTAAATTGATCTCTAATGCGACTGATGTGGACATCACCTCATGTTTGCCATTTGGCGATGCACAGACCAGTACACCAGCAACACTGTGATCCAACAGAGTCGCCCGGTGTGAAAACGAAAATGAAACTTGACATTCCACAATTTGCTCGAAACTCGCCTGCGTTTGTAACAGGATTTGTAAACAGTAACCTGATAATCCGTCTTCTGCTGTCCTACAAACTTTAATGGTAGGTAACATTATTACCTTGTGGTATTTAAGTTACAGCATGGGAAAGAAGTTTCTCATGGGCACCTCTGCTGACCAAAAATGGCTTGTTAGTATTGAGAGCACTTCTCATTGAAACCAAAGGGTACCATTAACTGCAAGATAGCTCATTCACTTGTACTGGTTTCAATAGGAATGCTTTTCAGTCAACTGAAAATCCTATGCAGAAACTTTGCACACTGTGAAATTCATGGTGAAACCTGGTGAAAAAAAATAACAGAATTTTTTTTTGAAATGTCAAAGGTTTTTTTTTACTGAATTAGGGCCCTGGTGTGTGTTTTCAGGAAGAGTTTCTCTACTGGATGCCAAGCAAAGCTATGACAGTTATTAGGACTGCACCAAAAGTAAAACTAAACTCAGTTGAAAATCAGAATTCCTGTTGGCAAATGAGGTTCTATTTATTAAGTGATGATTTTGTTCATCTGAAGGCATTCCTTTCATGGCAAGCAAAGTCCCAAACGTGTTAAATATGTTCCAAAAACGCCAAAAATGACTTTAAGAAGTGTTTTTTTTGGCTCAGTATTAAGATTTGTGAGCTTTCCTGGACATGGTAAAGTGAGTGGATGGAGGAAGACAGAAGCCAGATGCAACAGTAGAACTAGTGTTAGGATTTTGAGAGTCAAATGATAGTTGATACTTTGTGTCACTATTCAATATATTTTGATTTGACCATTGCCATGCCAAAAAAACCAAGTATCCAGTATTCCAAGGAACATCATCGCTGCAGGTAGAAACATCGTCTTCATGGGTAGAAATGTCATCAACATGGGTAGAAACATTATCATCACAGGTAGAAACATTATCATCACAGGTAGAAACGTCATCACAGCAGGTAGAAACGTTGTCTCCACGGGTGCAAGCATCTTCGCCATGGGTAGAAACGCCATCACCGCAGGTAGAAACGGTGTGTCTGTGGGTAGAATCGCCGCCTCCGTGGAAAGGAACATTATCGCTGCAGGTAGAAATGTTGTCTTCATGGGTAGAAACGCCATCTCTGTGGAAAGAGACATCATTGATGCAGGTAGAAACGCCGTCGCCGCAGGTAGAAACGTCATCAACATGGGTAGAAACGACATCGCTGCAGATAGAAACGTCATCACTTTGGGTAGAAACATCGTTGCTGTGAGCAGAAATGTCATCACTTCTGGTAGAAATGTCAGTGCTGCTGGCGGAAACCTCGTTAACTGCAGGTTGCCATGTTAGTTTTTGATGCCACCTCACCACCTACTCGCCGGCTTTGCCAAAAATGAGACGTGGACAGTATGCAGACAACCAGAACGCATACCAAGTGTAAATGAGGTCCAAACTCTCCCTTGAAAACCATGCTAAAGAAATGACTTTAGGTGGGTTAGCAGCTCCTTAAAGCAGGGTGAGGACACCCACATGTATTCAAGCCAATAGAGAACTTACTGTTGATTCTGGGAAGGTCTCTGATAGACTCTCTCTCTCTCTCTCTCTCTCTCTCTCTCACTGTGAGCAGCGACATTAGCCAGTGTTCAGGATCCAAGTAAGCCAATTACATCAGAGGCGGCTTGTTATTTCAGGGCTGCTGGATTGATCCCCGCCAACCATTAATCACTGCCAAATGGACATGGTTGCACCCGCTCTACTTTGGGCCGGCCTGTCATTATTTTAGATCAGTGGGCTGGGCGGCACCCTGTTTCTCACGTTACGTACGGAAGCCAGGCCGATTTCAGCGCTATGCCACAGCCTGACGACCTCCCCCCAGACCCCCACCCCCCTCCACCCTCCCCCCAAAATCTTCTCCAACATACACATACCTACATTTATGTACACACACACACACATACATACACACACCCACACACACCTCCCAAAGGAATGGCTGCTGCTATATGCTCATGTCAACAGAGTCAAATAATAACACACACCGTGGTCTAATTGGGGAAACTAATTGGGTGTGTTTGTGGTGGTGGGAGATGTCGAGGTTTGTTATTATTATACGGAACTACTTCCCGGTAACAGAGAGAATCAAACTGATTCAACATCTGAAGATTCAATTACAGAATGGTAATTGTGGTGATACTCAGATAACACATGAAAATAAGTGAATAGTAGCTTTGTGCTAGTTTCAAGCTTGCCACCTGTTTTGTATGCGAAGCTGATCAATATAACGCCTTAAAGTATCAAATCTTAGTATATCAATTGTACATTCAGATTTCCAATAATTCCCAACATCTAGGCTAAGCTGATGACATCACACAAATGACAAAAATGAAGACCCAAGGCAACCTGCTTAGGCATACAAATGATTTTAGTCTCAGAGGGGGTTAATTTTGAAGTGCGTGACACATTGCACCCCTCCCAAAAAAAGCATCAACAAAATCTCTCTCTCGCATGCACACATACACAGCTCCCCTTGAATGTCTCTCCACAATTTTTTCAAACCTAATCGGCACGAAAGTGGCTCACTTGCGCACAATACTACGGATGGATAGTACAGATGAATTACTGACCTCCTCTGTCTGCCCGCCATAGTCCATTATTCCTAGCCTGGTGAGACCATCCTGATCACGTGACCTCACATTCTGTTTCGCTCCACGGATCAGTCTGAACTTATAGCCGCCCACATCGATTTCCTGAAATTACATTGTAACCGGGCCAATCAGGGACTGTGTCGTAGTTGATGACGTGAAATACAGGCCACCGCTGGCAAAACAGTAATGGCGTCTCCCGAAGCAACGAGCGGTAACGTTAACGTTATTTTTTTGGTGTTACACAAAATGCCTTTTATTCGACTGTTCTCTTTGCAAAGACGGCAAAAATCTTTCACTTCTGTAGAAGACATAGCTTGTTTAATCCTTGCTAACGTTACCGTGTTTATCCCGTGTATCCACTGAACAGCGCACTGTGATGGCGTCACATGTTTTGTTACGCTGCTTAACTGAAGCAGTTTGTCTGTCAAGGCAAGTACTCCCGCCCACTGAAATCGATGTGGGCGGCTAGAAGTCCAGACTGATCCGTGGAGCGAAACAGAATGTGAGGTCACGTGATCAGGATGGTCTTACCAGGCTAGGAATAATGGACTTTGGCATTAACTAACCCTTAATTAACAGTTAACTAATGTATCTGGTAATCATTTACTAATGGTGTTCATGTTAACTAAGGTATTAATTTATACATTATTTAATAGTCATCTTTATAAACTATTAAATAATGTATAAATTAATACCTTAGTTAACATGAACACCATTAGTAAATTAAACATTAGTTAACTGTTAATTAAGGGTTAGTTAATGCTTATTAAGCATTAACCAACCCTTATTAAGCATTAACTAACCATTACTAAGCATTAACTAACCCTTAACTTAGTGTATCCTTATTGTGTTACCTTCCCACTTGTAGCTGAAAAAGCTCAAATCAATACTATCAATACTAGCCTTTGGCCAAAGCGGAGTGATGCATGCAGTAGGAATATGGGCCCTGATTGGGGGCAAAGACAAACGACCTACACCAAACCCAACCCATCAACCTAATACATCACAAGCACACCACTATAAGTGGCTCGCTTAAAAAAAAGAAAAAAAAGATGTTGGCATGAAGACGAGTGGTTTCTCCCATAAGAACATATGTCACATTTTGGCTATCAGTTGCCTGTAGTTAGATTTTGTTCTGCATGTTAAAACCATTCAATCTTTGTTTTCTTCACTTTGTTTACCTTGACAATTGATAAAAAAGCGGGTAATTGTTCCTCATGGGCATACACACACACACACACACACACACACACACACACGAGCACACAAACACGCCACATCGCATCTGCTCTAACGCTGTAAGGGTGTGGAGAGAATGTGGAGCTTGAAGTTGGGCAGCAATCGGATTTGTTCAAATTGCAGCCCCAGCGGTAATGGCATAAAGACTTAAGCATTGCCTGCTGCGCGGGGCTGTCGAAAATGAATTATTAGTCTCATTTTCTGAGGGCAATTTCAGATAAAGGCGGGGAGTGTGAGAGAGAGAGAGAGAGAGCTAGAGAAGGAAGAGAGGGAATAAAATGACAGAGCAAAGGCGATAAACTGTGTCATCCAGGGGAGAGCCCCTCAATTGCTGGAACAACAAGTGCCTCAAATGGATATGAATGGGGGGTGGGGGGGGGGGTTGTCTGGAGTGGAGCTACTGAATACCTGTTATCTGCTCCCCCGTTTAAGGCTCTCATCTACTCAATAGCCGTGCCACAGAAGACATATTATCTCCCATTTACAGCGTACGGTGGAACCCGGCAGTTAAATGGCTTCTGAAACACAAAGCCATGAATAGACCGCCACCAGCGGCCGGGAGGCTGGTTGGGTCGGAGGCTTTCAATTTATTACCTCCCCTTTTCGTGATATGTATTTATAGTCGTGCACCCGATTCGCCATATTTCCCCATAAACTGCTCAGTTTCCCCATTGGCATTTTTAGAATAGAATAGATCAACAACAGACAGAATTCACCAGCTTTTGGTTGGTGGTTGTGGCTAGTCACAATTTCAAGGCCTGATTCCAACGTCAGATTTGTATGCGTCTATGAATAAATATTTTTTTTTCCAATAATTTGTAGACTAAAATTTGAGTGGTTCTACCTCTGTCCACACAAGACAGACACTAGGTTAGTAATGGAAAGGTCAGCAGACACAACGGTGTTGACGGTTGTCTATGGATGCACTAGTGTAAGTCTAAAGCAGACCTAGACCTGGCCACAGTGACTCACAGCTATACCAATAAAGTCCTTAGCTCACCTTGATTCAGCCAGCAGGTTGTAGCCACCAGAGAAACTGCCAGACTGCCAGGTGGAGAAGAAAGAGGGACAGAGACAGATAGGGAGGAGAGAGAGGAATCAAGGTAGCAGGGGTGTCAATTCACTAAAAACCCTAACCTATGGAAAAGTCTTTGTATCTTATATAATTGGCCCGCAAATCTTCCAAACCCTTCATGTCTACTAAATTTCTGGGGGAAAAGTATGTCGATGACTGATGACTGACAAGATATTATTATGTGGTCAGTGCCTTCCAAGTAGATTTCTAGGCAATTTGCTCGATCTTTCCTCCCCATTATAATTATAAAAACTGCCAGATACAATTTTGGACACCTTACCATACCCAACTGACGCCTATGCAAGGTAGCAAGGATAGAAAAGGATTGCAAAGATGACCCGTTGCAAAGATGTGAGAGGCACTGAACACTGAAGGCGACTAGTAAGCATTTGGCAGACGATGAAATGTACAGGAAGAGTTGACCAAGTCGAACCCCTTAGGTTTACATGATGTGGAAGTTCAACATCAACCCAAACAAGCGCGCAGACAAGATTTCACAATATGTTAAAACAGCTTTGGAAAAATTGTGAACTGGTATCAGAAAGATTTAGGTCCGATTTCGCGAAACGATGCAGGTAGCAGCCATGGCGGGTTACGGACATCTCACCTTTCATTTTGGCTCTATATTTACACAGGCTTTCAATGTTGGTGCAGGCCATCGTATTAACACCTATTCACTGTCAAAATGTTAGGGTGAAGAAAACACCTGGGAGAGCACAGAGTGAAATCTTTGGCCAAAGTTGAAGCTGACCCACGCTGTCTTGTGAAACACTTACAGTAGAGTTGTGTCCCTGCAAATAGCACTTCGGGCCTGAGCCTAAATTACCGAGGATGTCACTGTTGGTTTTAGCCCAGCGTGCACTTGGCGCTCCGCTTGGTGTGAGTAGCAGACATGTTTGCACTCCTAAATCAGGAAGCCCGCAGCCTTTCTGTCAGCCCTGTCCCACGCGACAGACAGCCTGTCAGCAGCTAGCTATGGTGCCACATCTGGAAAAGCCATTCTTCGTCTCTCCTCGGCTGGCCCTCAGCCCTCCCGCACTGACTAAACACCCCCAGGCAAAAGTTAGCACTCTCAGGCCCAGATTCACTAAAAAATTTGCGCAAAGGCAATCACGGTCTATATCATCAAAATGACCAGAATGCCATGCTAATCACTGACTGTGTGCAATGAATGGAAAGCATGCCAAATAGCATTGGTCAAAAAATAAAGCCTCTTTGTGCCTGTCATGGTCATGCACATGTAAATTATATGTACATCTCACTACTTTGCCCACATAATACTTACTTGTAGGCGAGGCATGCAAATTGAGATTGTGCCCAATTCACTAACACTTCACAGTACCAACTCCCCCAAATTATTGTAGCACATCTAAGATCCTTTGAAAGGTGGTGTAAAGAATCTGACAATGAGTTTGTCCATTCAGAATGGCTGTTATCATTGCTAGACACAGACATCATTGCCAGCAAGTCAGGCAAGTAAGGGAGAGGGTTTTCAGAAAATCAGATCAGATCAGATCAGGGAATGCTCCAATTATAAAGGGGCTTTTGGTGCATCAGGGTGCCAGCCTTGGATTAGTTTTAAAGCTGAAGCTCGCATTTTGTGCTTACAATTAGTGATGAAGTGGGTATTTGCCTGTGCAGTGCACTTTTCGAAGGCAAAAAAAAATAATCTGCTAAATTGGGCAAAAATTGTGCTTTTTGCTCAAGCAACTGAAAAAAAAAATGCACAAGTTGTTGTTGCGATGCAATCTTAGTGAATCTGGACCTCAGTTTCTGTACTGAGACCTGTCGTGGCCTCTGTTGCCTCTGTACATTTACTCCCTTGCAGGGATCACATGAACCTCAGGTAGTCCACTGGAAAGCCCCAGAGAGAAAGAAATTACCCACCTGTCTTCTATACTTCTGCTGTCATCCCTCCTCCTCTCCCTTCCTTCCAGCCTGAATGAATCTCAGTCGTCCTCCCATGACTAGCTATATCATCTCTCGACGTTTTCCTCCTCCAAGTTGATTGATGTCTGTGTTGTGTCTGAGATGCTCTCCTGACTCCCTCTCCATATGTTCGACACAACTGAAGAAATCTGCCAGCACCGTACAAATGATCTGGCACTCTCGTGGAGGCGAAGAAGTGAGGATGGAGGCAGAAGGGAGGTTTTTGAGGGTCCAGGCATGTTTTATCATTGTTGTGGCCAGGGAGTTGCTGCTCACAGCCATGTCAAAGTAGTTAAGGGTCGTGTAGAACATGGTGCTGGGGGAGGAGCTGTCTGAAAACAATACATTCCTCTCCAGATCTCCATGTGGTTTGAAGTTGAGACATTTTTCAAGGCGCTTTTCTCCCCTGCTGCACATATCTATGCCACCTGTCAGCAATCATATTCATACTCATTGGGGAAAACAGCCGTGAAAACCCAACTCAAAACTTTCAGACCGATTGGATCCTATGTGACACTCCCAATGCTAGGCCTAAAAGACGTCAGTATTTTAAAAAATATTGGGATCTGATTTAAGACTTGTAGGGAGTGCAAAAACTCAAGGCTGCAAAACACCTGAAGGTCGAGGCGAAACTTCTTCTGTCTTTCCCTAGAGAGAGAAAGAACTGCTTTTTCAGGTCACATTGAAAATGAGGTGAGAGACAGAAACTGCCATAAGACAGAGAGGCGGAATGATGTGAGAGGTGATGTCTAAGAAGTGACATTGGGCTGGTGTGGAGAGTTTGAAAACCGCCTGGACGGTGTGTTGTCCCAGTATAGCCAACACCTTAAGCCCCAGTGGGATACATTTTTGCTGAGGTAAAAGAATGCAGAAGTTGTCAGCAGGCAAGAAGCAGTTGGTCCAGAACTCGATGGACCTCTACCAAGATTCACAAGCTGAGTGGAGCCTATTATGTCTACAGCAGCAGTTCTAAAACTGGGGTTGGGTGACCTCCAGGGGTCCTTGATGGGGTTCCAGGGGGTCCCCAGCGAAATGAGGAATAGTTTTTATTCATTATACATTATCATTAGAATGATCCCAAATAGGAAATGTATAAGAATGAAGAATGTTCTAATCATAGCTTTCACTCTCACCACTAGTGTCTCGCCACATACAGTGTAGACCAGTGATTCTCAACCTTTTTCATATCATGGACCCCTAACTTAGTCCACATTAGGACCACGGTCCCCCATTTGATGAGATTTTGTCTCTCAGACCTAAATCTGAGAATATTTTTATTGTTAGATATGATTTTGTCCAGAATTCCATGACTATCTGTATTGTAGGTAGAGAGATAACAGTGAAACTATGGTCAAAACAGTCATTCTTCTACATTCTATAATTGCGTTAACTTTTTATAAATGAAATGATGCTGAAGTTTAACAATTCATCAATTTGCTGGGGACCCCCTGGTGGTCCCCGGACCCCATGTTGAGAACCTCTGGTGTAGACAGTTATACAATTCAATACTAAGTCAACAACTTGGACAAAATCTTATCAAAGGTCCTTGACATGAAAATGTTTGAGAACCCCTGGTCTACAGGACCTTAAAAATGGAGGTTGTGAAAGAAGTAAGACCCCTCGCTTTCCCCATCAAGAGTTCTGCTGCCAGACTCTTTTCCCTGTTTATTTCTCTTTGGAAATGGTCTTCCCTCCAAAGCCAATTGAGCAAACCATGTTTAAACTTGTTTTCGAAATCTTGGATGTCTATATATAATCCTGGCAGCATTCTTGAAACCAACTGTCTATTGGCATTTGGCTTTTAACCACTACATCATATTACGTCCCCCTTTAATCTTCATCTTTTTGCACCTTATAGCAAATATTTAGGCAGCCGGAGCTTCTAATGCAGTGGTTTTCCTGCCTCTCAGGTTTAGAAAACATCCCTCTCGCTGCTTGAGTTAGCTCCATGCGTCTCCACTCTGTCTGGTGTGAACAGCTGACGGCCGCAGACAAAGCGTTGAACACTGGAGACTGGGGTTTTTGGGGGGAGGGGGGGGGGGTGGGGGGGGGGCGGCTTGGACCTGACAGGGGGATGCCAAGAACCACTGGGAGGGAGTAGAGGGAGGGGAGGACATTGAAAGATCCAGGAGAGTTGACAATTTGAGCAGGGGATGGAGTGAATGAGAGGGGAAAGCAAAGGGGATCCGAGGAGAGGTCGAAAAAGAATTTATGTTGTAGGTAGAAAGAGGGAAAGTTTAGAGTAGTTCGAGATGGGATGCGGTAGCCCTGGGAGAGTTTGTGGTCCACACTCCTCTCTCATTCCTCCTGTCTCTCTCTCTCTCTCTGTCTGTACTGAGGGCTGGGTTTGGTGGGGAGGGAGGGGAAGAAGACTGGGCGGACGGGTAGACGGGTAGATAGGGTAAGCTTTTCTCTTGGAGTGCTTCTATGGGCAGCTGTGACTTCGTCCTGATCTCGGTGTTGACACACAGCAAAAGGATTTCTGGAGCCCTTCCTTCTTTGTTTTAGGTGCCAAGGTCCCTGAGGATAGTTTGGTGGAAGTCAAGAGTAAAAGAGAAAAGACGGAGGCAGAAAGTGAGAAAGAAAAGCCGAAGAAGAAAGAGAGAGCAGGCACAGAGGCTGAAGCTGCCATGCCCACTGTTTGTCCGTTTTGGAATAAAGCGTGGCATTGTGATATGCCAATACCCACCTCTCCGAGACTTTTGATGAAGAATTGGAGTACATCCCAGAGTTTTGTTTGCTGAGTTCTCTCTCTCTCTCCCAGCATTTTTTTTCTTCCCTCTGTCCCTGCTCATGTTTCAGAGACGCCACCGGATTTAGGAGCAGTGGGAGTGAAGGAGAAACAGATAGAGAGGGGGCCACTGGAAGTATACGAGTACAGGGAGGAGAGACATCACAAGATTTGCAAAAAACGAAAATTACATAGCGGCACCTTTTCGGCATTGTTTTGACTGGAGCCTCAACAGTTCTTTGCGACAAGCTCGAACTTCAAAGTGATTTACCTTTTACCAATGGATCTAAGACTAATTAAACTCTGTCTGCTCTCCCTCCCCCTCCTCTTGGTTTGCACTATGGTTCGACTCGCAGTGGGCAACCATACAGGAAGGATCAAGGTGGTCTTCACACCCACTATCTGCAAAGTAACCTGCATGGGAGGCAGATGCCACAACAACTGTGAGCGGGGCAACACCACCACCATCATCAGCGAGAATGGCCATGCGACGGACACCCTCACAGCACCCAACTTCAGAGTAGGTGAGTGATCTTAGTTAGTTGCTCTCCTCCTCTTTGCTTGTATCTCACTTCCTCATCCTGTATCCCCTTCTACTGTATGCAGGATCTGTGACTGATTGTTCACACTGCGTGCAACTTGATCGGGTTGATGGGTTACTCTGTTCTGACCGATTGTGGGCAGTGCGAGAGGCTGCATTTGCATGCATGTTGTGGTCTGCAGCTACAAAGTTCTGAACAGGCAAATCATGTATTTTTCGCTGCTTTGGTACAGACTTTCATAATGTTACTAGCATTCCTAGAAGATAAAAAGAAAAAAAACTCAATAAAACTAGAAGGGCACTCGGAGAGCGCAGACCTCCGCCAAGGTTAATGCTGTTATTGCTTGTTCGTGAGTTGGATCCGGATCCACTCCAAAATTTAATGGGTTCTTCCTTGGCCCATGCTACACCCTTCCACAATCGGAAGGGTGTAGCATGGGCCAGTAGTTTTTCCGTAATCCTGCTAACAGACAAACAAACAGACAAACAAACAAACAAGCAGCACCAAAAACATAACCTCCTTGGCGGAGGTAATAATAACTTCAGAGCTTACCATCCACCCCACTGATGGATGCAGCCGTTCTCCGAGCATTGTTTTTGAGATGTTTATTCCTGTAGTCTTTCAAATAGAAGTTCTAAAGAACTGGGAAGCCAGACGGTGGGAACTCTGGCTGTCAATGGCCCATGACTGTGAAAAGTACAATCGTGGCCAACTTTTCTCGGCCGACAAGCTTGTTGACCTTTCACACATTGGTTCACTCTCCCTGGTCGCTCAACTCGGAGCATATCTATGTTCCCAGGGTCCTATGTTCCCAGGGTCCTATGTTGCCAGGGTCCTATGTTCCCCAGATTTATATGGCACATAATGGGAACATGACAAAGGGTCCTATGTTCCCAGGGTCCTATGTTCCCCAGTTCTACATATGTGCTCTCCCAGGGTCCTATGTTCCCAGGGTCCTATGTTACCAGGGTTCTATGTTTAACCCTAACCCTAACCCTAACTAACCATATTAAGCCAATACAGAGCTGGGGAACATCTTTTTCAGGTTCCCATTATGTGCTATATAGAGCTGGGGAACATAGGACCCTGGGAACATAGGAATGAATGGTTGTTGATCATGTTAGTAGCATCATGCGTTACATCATTGAAGGCTGGGGCGCTCTCTCCTGGCTAGCTTATGGGCGTGTCTGTATATATATGTATTTCTGGATTGCATCCATTTGAGTCTGCTTCAGAAATCTAGATGCATTGTCTGGAAGTTAAGTATGAAGAAGAAAAATTAGAAGCATGAAGAGCATGGTTTGATTTGTCGGGGAGTAAATCAAGAGAGTAGGGGAAAGTGCCCTTGATTTGAGTGCATACAGTAAGACCGCAATGTCAGGATATCATGAGACGACTGCTCTATAATGGAGCACATTAGGTGGGTGTTCTTTAATGTGTTGCACAGACCCTGGCAAACTGTGGAGTCTTAACCTGCCTCAGTCCTTATAAGGAGCAGATCGGTGTCTCCTGCTCTGACACATGCAGACACGTGGGAAGAGCAAAATAAGATGAATTCCTGTCTGACTCAGCAGTACACATCAATATAGCCGGAGCTACACCGGCGCAGAGAGAAAAGAAATCTGACTTTTAACCCTCTGCGGCCCAGAAGGATTCTTGTTCTTAACACTTTGTGACCCAGATCTGATCTTTTCATTACTGGATAAACAAAAAAAAAATCAAGACTGCATCAAATAGGGTTAAAAGTCATTTATATTTTCATTTATATGCTTGCATTCATCCAGCTGTAAGAGAACTCTGACTATGAGTCATTTTTACATTGCACATCACCTAAAAGGTCCCAGACCTGTTGTTTCCCTTTGTTTATTACATTAAGCACAACAGCTTTAGATGCTCTCCATTTTTATTTTTTGCAACTTTGAACTTTGTTTTCTCTCTGAATGCACATAAAATATAAATCCATAGCTACGTAAAGAAAATAACTTTTCATCTGTGCATTTTCAATATCACCTCAATTTCAGTAAGCTAAATGGCAAGATACTATCAACATCGAATATAAACTATTAATAATACCAAAGTTATGAGATCATTCTCATGCTTAATTTATTGACCAAATTCACAAGCAGACCTTTACTGTGTGTGATAACAGTATTAAACAGTGTTTGTCAGATGAGCAGTCCTCCTATCTGAATAATGCAAACATTTTTTAGTTTTTTATTTAGCCTTTATTAAACCAGGTTTGGCCCACTGAGATCAAGGATCTCTTTTACAAGGGAGACCTGGCCAAGAATAGCAGCAACACAGAGTTTCAACAAAAAATGAACATAAAAAACACATAGAAAACACATAGATTTGAGTAACATTAAAATGATCAGATAGAACATTTGCACACAGACAACCTGTTTTCAAACATGATCCAACACCAATGGTTTTAAGTAGTAGGCTAGTGTTATCGCTGTTCAAATGTTGGTGCTGCTGGAGATTGACAGTAAGCTCAAATGTTTCTCAATTATTATTATTATTGCCATCTTTGGTGCTAAACGCTTATTGCTGTGGTGTTTTTTTGTTTTGTCTCCATCTTTGGTGTTAAGCGCTCATAGGCCCTTTTTCACGAACATGGCCGCCCTATGGCCGCAGAGTATAGCTCGGTTCTCACCATTGCTAGCAATATTAAAAAGCCAATTTTCTGTCGCCCATAACTCTGTCTGTGTTCAACATAATGTATAACACAATACAGGTGTTGTCATTGACATATCTTTCTGTTTCTGTTGTCAGACTGCAAGTAACTGGCTAACCAAGGCTAACCGTAACTCCTGTACTGTTACCATTTTGTGACCCTCGATCAACTCACTTTTTTATAGTCGTCTGACAACAGAAACAGAAAGATATGTCACTGACAACACCTGTATTGTGTTATACATACAAATAAGTGATCACAGACAGAGTTATGGGCGACAGAAAGTTGGCTTTTTAACATTGCTGGCAATGGTGAGAACCGATCTACACCCTGTGGAAGTACGGCAGCCATGTTTGTGAAAAGGGCCTATTGCTGTGGTGTTTCTGCACTGCACTACCCAGAGATCACCTGTCAATCAAACAGTGTGGGTGGGGCGTGGATTTTCTGTTGATGAATTTTGAGTTTCTGTAGGTGGCGCTCTTTTCTTTATCTGTTCCATATTCTGTTGCCACGGTGGCTATGGCTGAGACTGTCCTCCCCCAAAAAACGAGCCCATAGGTCGTTTGTATAAGCAGCTTATTATGACCTATAGTTACGTTTTAAAGTTAAGCGACCTCTAGCGGTCGTGTAAATAACGACAATGTGCTACGTTGGTCTGCGTCCACGTCACGTGAGTCAAGTTTCTCTCTCAACACTGAAACAGCACAGTGGAAAGTAAGGGTGTTGTGGTCGGGGATGGTGGATGGGCGTATACGTTTGCCTTTGATGATGTAACCATGACCAAACCATTTTCCTAACCTTAACCAAGTTGTTTTAGTTGCCTAACCATAACCCAAGTTGTTTTATTTGCCTAAACTTTACCATAACCTTAACCCTAACCTTAACCAAACTTGTTTTATTTTTACCAAAGTGGTTTTAATTGCCTAAATTTAACCATTAACCAACCTTTGGGACGTAATTCAATTTGTGGCGGAGGAACGTTTTGAAATTCGTCGAGGTCGTGTTCATTTCACGTATTTTCGTGAGATCACGTTGGAAACGCTCCTGTGGGTCGTATTAGAGGGTAGGAACAAACCACCTATGTGGTCGTGTGGGTTGGAGGACTTGTTGCTATGGCTGCTGATGCTCATCCTGGGAAAGACCTACCAGACACCGGGTGTTTAGAACAGCAAATGTAAAAGCTTTCATGAGCTGGCTACAGGTTGAATCACTATTGTGTTCTATCAATCAGACATAGAGTAAAACGGATATGATATTGTGGCAGATTATTACTTTAAACCTTCTGTTGATATTTTCATACTCAAAGAAAACATGTCATCAGCCTGAGATTGAACGTGCGAGGTGCTGAAATGGAGATTCAACCTCAACCTGTCCGGGCATGCGAGCCTCTCTCCACTTTCCTCCCCTCCCCTTTGCCTTTCTTCCCTTCCTCCTGCCTTCTTGCCTCTGTGACGGAGTGTAGACCTGAGCCGAGGCAACTTGGAAGCCAAAACGTTTATTTGCAGTCCAGATCCGGCTCCAAGAACGGAGACGGAATAAATCACCTTTGTCTTCTTTATCATGCCTACCTGATGAGAGAGGCGTTGAGGGAGGAGTGTCGCTCCGTGATAAGATGGAAGGGAGAGGTGGATGTGTTTCAACTTGCCCACAGCACGCTCCGTGTTGGCCAGTTAACACAGAGATCAAGCCCGTAAGAAAAGGATTGTGTTGTTATGGGGTTGGTGACTGATCTAACCCTAACTCCTTAAAATAATCAGAAAAAGTACAAATAATCTCAATTTAAGGCCATAGAAAGTATGAAAATGTCATGGTCATGCAGGTTTATTTTTAATTAAGTGTCCTTTTGATGCAGTGGAGGTATTGACCGATTCTTTACATCAAGTCAAGTTTTGTCAAGGCAGAGTTGGAAAGTCATAAGGAAACATGAAATAAGGCCAATGCCATGAATTGTGTAGTTTCACCAAAAGATGTGAATGGAACCTCGTTTTTCCAAATAGCCTCGTTTTGCCAGTTTTTTGTTTCTTTGTTTTGGTTGTTAAATTGATGTTAAATCCAATTCCAGGTAACATTAAAAGGTTCCTAGAGGATATAATTCTGGTTATTTTCAACCCGCGTTTAATTTTCCTAGTTTTTGCCATCATGACAATTGATAGGCCCTTTTCACAAACATGCCTGCCGTAGCCTACTTCCGCAGGGTATAGATCGGTTCGGGAGCGTATCTATAGTATGTTCCCAGGGTCCTATGTTCCCAGGGTCCTATGTTCCCAGGGTCCTAACCTGGATAGCTCTGATAAAAAGCCCTTCTGTTCTTTGAAACAGTTGTGGTCAGGGCTCTGGGTAAAAATCTACAAGCAACCAACCTAACCCTAACCCTAACCCTAACTAACCATATTAAGCGAGTACAGAGCTGTGGAACATCTTTTTCAGGTTCTCATTATGTGCTATATAGAGCTGGGGAACATAGGACCCTGGTAACATAGGACCTTGGGAACATAGGACCCTGGGACCCTGGGAGAGCACATAATGTAGAACTAGGGAACATTGGACCCTGGGAACATAGGACCCTTTGTCATGTTCCCATTAAGTGCCATATAAATCTGGGGAACATAGGACCCTGGGAACATAGGAATGACTCCATCGGTTCTCACCATTGCCAGCAATGTTAAAAAAAACAACTTTCTGTCGCCCGTAACTCTGTCTATGATCAATTATTTTGTGTTTCAACATTATGTATAACACAATACAGGTGTTGCCACTGACATATCTGTCTGTAAAAATAGAGTGATTCGATTGAGGGTCAGTACAGAAATTAGCGTTAGCCTTGGTTAGCCAGTTAGCATTTTGTGACTCAATCACAGTTACTTGCGCAGTCGTCCGACAACAGAAGCAAAGATATGTCAGTGGCAACACCTGTATTGTGTTATCCAATATGTGGAAACACAAGATAAGTGATCACAGACTGAGTTATGGGTGACAGAAAGTTGGCTGTTTAACATTGCTGGCAATGGTGAGAACCGAGCTATACCCTGCGGAATTACGGCAGCCATGTTTGTGAAAAAGGTCTATTGTGTTCAAAATTTCTTCACTTACTTCACTGTAGAACTTTCCAATACACACCCACAGGGCCAACTCAATCTCCAACATTCCGGATGTGTTTTAATCACTCTTTGGGTTCGACTGTTGGAGATTGCGTTGTAAACAGGATCTGTCCATTTACTTGTTTCACTTACCATAGGCTGTCAGCCTGTCCGGACCTTAAATTGCTACCATTTTCAGGAACTCAAAACGTATTGTGTCCACTAAGGAATAGGAATCAGAGCAAACAAAATTGGGGAAATAAAGGCATGGAGATGGGAGTTTAAAAGAAGCAGTATCCGGCTAGTTTACAAGACAGGAGCTCCACTTTTCACCACATTCCTTCTGGACAGTGATCCTGCCTCGTCAGCGCTGAGGGCTGCAGGCCTGGCTGGTGGGTTTGGGGCCGTACACTCACACACACACACACACACACACACACACACACAGCCACCAGCCCAGTCTGTGAAAACCCCTTCACCATCCCGTCTGTCAGTCTAACTGTCTTCAAGCTTGACTGGCTGTAGTTCTGTTTTGGTTGTTTCTCTCTCTCTCTCTCTCTCTCTCTCTCTCTCTCTCTCTCTGTGTAGTGCTAAATAAGTTGGCGGGGAAACTGGGGAAAGACACCCAGTCAGTGTTCCTCAAAAGCAAACAACCACCAATAGAAACAAAAATCAATTATACTTTCAGAAAAGCATTAATATCTGCCCCTTTTTTTTCCCTGCCTTTTAACATTTTTGTATTACTATCTATGGCAAGCAGGCATATGGGAAAAGGTCAATGCTCTCACTTCTCTTAAAATTGGAACTTCACTGTATTTCTTTAGACAGTATCATTGAATTTGCCATTACATGATGATATAAACAGTGTATTTTTTTTGGCATTTCTGCTTTATGGGACAGTCACAGAGAGAGAGACAGGAAAGGTCCTATTGGATTTGAACCCTGGACGTAACGATGCATGCTGCATGATGATATGAACAGTTTTCCTCGGTACTATTATATTCCTTGACCCTCTAAACCAGTGGTTCTCAACGTGAGGTCCCGGGACCACCAGGGGTCCTTGAGGGGGTTCCAGAGGGTCCCCAGCAAACTGATGAATTGTTAAACTTAAGCATTATTTCATTTAGAAGAAGTTAACACAATTAGAGAATGTAGAAGAATGACTGTTCTGATCATAGTTTCTCTGTCATCTCTCTACCTACAATACAGATAGTCATGGAATTCTGGACAAAATCATGATCTAACAATAAAAATATTCTCAGATTTCAATCAAATGGGGGTCCGTGGCCCTAATGTGGACTAAATTAGGGGTCCTCGATGTGAAAAAGGTTGAGAATCACTGGCCCTAAACATAGGTGTTGACATATTTTTCAATCCTGTCACGGTCACTTCAGCATGATAGGAGGGAAAACCCATTACTTTGGCGAAGGTGGGGGAAGAAAAATGGCGGTCACGGTCTGAAATCCTGCAAAATATTCAGGGCATCAAACAGTGTAGGTATAGTACCAACTGTGGTGCTTTTTTTTTTTTTTTTACGCGAGGCTGAACGATTCGGCCTGCTGTATTTCTGTCCTATTTGGCCCGGCCCTATTCCTCCGGGGAGTGAGTTTCAGTGTTGTTTTTCCAACTCTTCTGGCATATCTTCTCCCAGGTGAGTGCAGCGGCGGGCCAAGTGCTGAGAGCTTCCTGGCTCTCGGGCTCCCGGCTCCCCTTTATTAAAGACGCCCGTGGCTGCCAGCTCGTTTGTGTCAGCCGCGGTCCAGACAATATCGCGGCATTTACGGTCGGATTAAACCAAATTGATTTTTTCGGGGGGGGGGGGGGGAGAGGTCGGGACGGGAGGTGAGTCGAGCGTGGAAGGGAAGGAGGGGGGACTAAGAGGAATAACAGAGGGAGTCGTACTTTTCTTCTCGAGAAAAGTATTTTCGACGCTTCACCTCCTCCAGCCTTTCATTTTATATATACTGACTCCTTTTCAGTTCCATTCGTTTCTCAGTTCCTCAGGTAACCCTCTTTGAGTTTGTGTTGAGATGAGCAGGGGCTGAAATGGAGGGGCGTCCTATTCCTTCGTTTTGTCTTTGTTGTCCTGGGGTGTTGACTGTGTGTCTGGAGTTCTGGAAGAGACTTGATCACTGCAATGGGCATAATGTTCTAATAGTTTCAGGGCTAGCAGACTGCAGTCAGGTGTTTGGTCAGTGCCAAAACTGGCCACAGGTATAGTTTGTGTATTTGTGTTAGGGCTGGGACGATAATACAATTCAATACGTGATATGGGGTTCACGATTCAATACAACCACGATGTACGATGTAATAAATAAAAGTTAAATGACAAAAAAAGTGCCACAAATCTTTCTAGCAATGGTTTTAGCTTGCTAGAATGTAAACAACAATTTTAAAATGTAATTACAAAGTGACAATAATAATATTTTGGATGGAGAGTTTGTGAAACTGTGATGGTCAAGCGTCTCATTTGTGATTACTACAGCAGAATAAAATGTAACTAATATCACAGTTTCTGCCCCACGATACGTATTGCCACATTTTTGTATCACGATATATTGGATTTCGATATATCTTCCCTAATATGTGTGTGTGTGTGTGTGTGTGGTGATAGCAGTGGGGGTGGAGCTTTGGTGGCTCTCACATTGCCGCTCTATAAATGATGGCCCCAGATATCGCAGCAAGCATTTGACATGCAGTTGGAGGCCAAGTCAAACCGCTTAGGTTTACATGACCTGCAAGTTCAACATCAACCCAAACGAGCACAAAAAATAAATACAATACTACAATATGACCTTATGACATGACAAAATCATATTAAAACAGCTTTGCAAACTTTTTTCAACTGATGTCAGAAAGGGATTTAGGTCCTGATTTCACTAAATGATGCAGGTCGCAGCTTGAACGACATTTTTTGCACATGTCAAAATGTCAATGTCAGAATGTGTGCTAGGACTGAGAGTGTGAGTGTGATCATGTGATCATTCAATGGACAATAAAGTCAGTGTCTGAAATTACCACTGACCAAGCACCAAATGCCAGTAAAATGAGTGTTGGTGGATAAATAAATAAGGGTCACCCACCAGAGTGAGACTATAACATTTAATACACAATACAAAAATGTGTATTTATTATTTTGGCCGGTAAATATTGGCATGTAAATCTTTGTAGGTCACCATTCTTTGGCAGGTGAGCCCCGAAAGTTCATTTCGGACACTGATGGAGTTAACAGTGGAAAGGCAGGGGAGCGAGAGACTATGAAGGTTAGAGAGAGAATGAGAGAGAGCTGGAGTCCAGCGCCGGGTTGCCAGGTTGGGAGTGTGCTGGGGAGTTTATTAGCTGTGCAGGCCCAGCCTTATAAGGAGCCCGCGATGGCTGGAGTCAACTGCTCCTCCGGTAGCCGTCATTTCCTCCTTGTCAGGTTTCATTAGCTTCGAATCGACACACTGTCAGTTTTTCCTCTATCCCCATTTTTTGCTACATAAATTACTTTTTTTTGTCATCCCTATACCTGGCAGCCACAAGGGGAGGGGGGGGGAGAGTGTGGCCCCTATTTTACTCTTTCAATAGAGTCCACTCCACCCCACCACGGGCTTTTAAAGAGCTGCTGGGGTGACACACATACACACACACACACACACACACACACACCAACCCTGTCTGCTTGCCTCGCTGTGGTGGAAGTGGGCTGGCAGGGGAGGTGAGATAGAGGGCTTCTTGGGTTGCCAGATCCTGTACCAGTAGTAAACAGTAGGATTCTGGGCTGTCTGGTGAGTCTAGGGTTGCCTGGTCTGAGCCAACCTGTTCCACTACTCCAACCGCTAAGTGGGATTTTTGTGAGAATTGCCAGGCAGACGGGGGCCGTCTTAAAATCTCATTAGGCACCCAGGGGCCTGGAGACCCGGGCTGCCGTATAAGCACCGTCTCTCCAGGCCTGGAGAGCACCGGAGACCAGGGATTTAACAAAACCTCCAGACCCCCATGTCCTCCAGGCCCTCCAGCGCTCCATGCCTGCAGGGATCCAGGGCTCGAGGCCACCAATGCTGCCAGGGCTCCATACCTCCGGGGCTCCAGGGTTCCAGACCTCCTCCAGGCTCCTTTCACATTCACTAAGTTCCACATAATAAATAATATAGGCATGAAATGTACATACACATTTCACTCACTCACTTTCATGTGTGTCTTTGCGTACATGCACACACACATTCTCTCTCCCCGGAGTATACAAATTGACTCAGCTCGGTTGTGTATGGTAGTGAGAGCGTGGAGAGCTGTCTGGATGTGTGTGTGTGTGTGTGTGTGTCACCCCAGCAGCTCATTAAAAAGGCTTTTATTGGGGTTCTAGCCAAGGGCCCCATCTGGATCCTATAAGACTGAGCTGATCTGGGCTCTGAGGTCCAGTCGCTCTCTGCTGCTGGTTAAAACATCATGTCTTCTCTTCACACTCCAGACGCACCAGTCTACTTCTGCATCAGCACGACTCGTCGCGTTTGTCACACAATTTTGTTTGTGAAGTTTTCAGAGCAGTTTTACAGAAATCGTCCCTTGTAAAAAATAGGGAAAGTCATAGAAGGACATTCTGAAAGCTTAGATAGTTCAGTGTTAAATTCAAAACAACTGTCAGCTGACGGCGGCTTGGCCTGTCTAGTGTTAAAGGGAAGAGAAGCTGAATTGTGAGTGGAATATCGACCAGGCGGGCAGAAAAAGTGAAGGAGTAAAGGCGCGGGCACACTAGCAAGAAACAAGCAAATAGTAAACATGTTGTCCCCCACCAGTGATGTAGTTCCACCCTTGGGTCAGTCAGTGACCTGCTGCACCACCGAGTAGCCATTCATTGTCAATGCCGCCCCCTAGTGGCACAAAGTCAACGTTACAGTGTGACTAACGAACGAACTAACGGACGAACTAACGGACGAACTAACGGACGAACTAACGGACGGAGACCGATCCATAGTCCCCCCTTTTGTGGGGGACAACTATGCGGAAATCCCTTCGCTTCCCATTGACGGCAGTTGAAAACGACGCAAAGGACAAATAAAAACTGTTGCTTGTGGCTGCGAATCGCCTTTGCGCAGAGTTCAAATTTTGTGAACTTTGACCTGTGAATTCGCACAGCTGGCCAATAGAAACACTCGTTTGGCTGTGTCAACCTCTAAAGGAAAATATCGAACATGGAGGAATCCATAACATTATATAATATAGATGGTACATTCATGGTTTTCCTGTTGTAGTGTAGCGTACAGTTAACGTTAGCTTGCTAACCACATATAGTCGATTGATTGCTACTTAGCTACGGTATGTTAACTTTCCAAATACCATAGAATTGGAGTCCATTGATAGCTAGTTAGCTACTTAACCAGCTACTAAACAACGAATAAACTTTGAAGCGAGGTGGTAACACTTTACAATAAGGGTCACTAAGTTAAGGGTTAGTTAATGCTTAATAAGGGTTAGTTAATGCTTATTAAGCATTAACTAACCCTTAACATAGTGACCTTTATTATAAAGTGTTACCGGTTTTCCTGTTGTAGTGTAGCGTACAGTTAACGTTAGCTTGCTAACCACATATCATAGTCGATTGATTGCTACTTAGCTAACTTTCCAAATACCATAGAATTGGAGTCCATTGATAGCTAGTTAGCTGCTTAACCAGCTACTAAACAAGGAATAAACATTGAAGTGAGGTTGTTCACAAGGTCTAATTTATTGTAGAAACCATGGTAGTTATATTCTAGTAGTCTCTCAGTGGTTGTACTGGTCAGCTCCCAGGGTGAATGTGTGGAACTGTATGAATGTGAAGCAGAAAGGAATGCTTGGTTTTTGATCGGGTTTATTTGGCAGCCTACATCTGGCCACAAACGCCAAACCACTCCCCCTGAGTCAACTCGAGCATGTGCATTTTTCACGTTTTTTTCTTCTGCATGTTTAATACTCATCAAGTAATCATGAAAAAGGAATTAGTGTACTTGGTGTGGTCCTCCACATGTGCTCTAAATCTGGCCAACATCAGTCTTACCGATAAACCAAAAAGCAAATTGTATCGGATGACTCTTATCACTTTCCCGTGATTTACTGTTATATTTACATCCTGTTCATGACTTTGATTTCCTACCCAAGCGTTGAGATGTGTGTGATTCAGATAAGATGAGAGTGTTTTGACGGCTCTTTGAAACAGTGCTGTTTTTCTTTGCCACCTTCAGATCTCTCACCACACTGAGGGCCACAGTAGCATGTGGTTTGGCCACAACAAGATGACTGTGTAACCATTGTGGCTTAGGGGTGGCTGCTGCTGGTAAGAGATGACTCGTAATGAGCCGCACTGCGTGGGGCAGGGAGGGGCTAGCTGCCATTTTACCCAGAAATCAGTCACTCTTTTAGGAATCAGTCTTGTCTTGATGAGTGGCGGGGAGAGCGGGGTCAGATGAGCCGGTTTTTACTCAAAATGTTATCTTGGCAAGGAAAAATGAGACTAAAGAACTAAAACAAAAGCTTCAAATTAACTGGTAAGAATGCAGCTAAACGAAAGAAGAATGAAAATACAACTTCTTAAAGAAAAGTGGTCCCTTAATGGCTCAATTTGCCCCAAAGTGGAGGTAAGTTGATCCTAGCAAGGGGGTAAATTGAGCCGCTGAATTATTCATGTTGGAGTCTGGATGAAATGCTTAGTAGTAGACCAACATTTATTGTGTTTGAATGTAGCTAAATGTGTATTGAGACAACAGCCATTCAACAATGACTGTCAAAATTATACTTTTTGTTGCACAAATAAATGTTATGCACATAAATATACTTACTACTTGTCCTATGCCCTGGTTCCATTACAGCCATGTTGAAATGGAAGTCTCTTCCTTAATGCCTGGTCACATGACACATAATGCTTACCATTGCTAGGATACAGGGAGGGGTTCAACTTACCCACTGGCTAATCGTACCCCGCTTTCCCCTATACGTTAATTTTTTGAGGATTATAAACATATTCAAAGTAATGCGCAGCCTTTACAGTGTATGTCACCATGTTGACGTGACCTCCAACTTATATCACGTACCGTTCCATTGCATTTTTCCTAGAGGGAAGTCAGTCTTGCTTTCCGACATGTCTTGAATGCAGCATGAGTTACACATTATCACCTAACACCTCTTGTCATACGTCAATTTAGGAAGGTTGGTATCTGTGGCATATACTGAACAAACCCTACTGCTCTGATTGGTTGACAGTATGCATAGTTAATGAGGTGTCCCATAGTGAATTAATGAATAGCTGCTGTTTTGTGCCGATGTTCGATATCTTTCAAAAAAAAAAAAAAAAAAAAATGACAAGCATTCAGTGTTTCCACAAGAATTAGATTCAGGGACACACTCACATGCACACACATGCATGCACACACAGATACACACATATACACACATGCATGCAAACACTGACAGAGACACACTAACAGTATGTACTGTATATATTCTATTTTTCATTTAAAGATTTCATACTATTCAATTTTCATAATTTTGTTTTCAAATATACTATGGCTCAGGATAAAGATAATGCTCTTGACTCATGATGTTTTGCAAATAAATGTAGTTTCATTTAACGAAACCCACTGTTGTTTTATGCGGCTTATGCCCCTTGACATGATTGCTTCGTTGATTACGGTGCATTACAGACACAAGTACCAAATAAATGAGTTTGAGTTGAAATTTAGATTCACACTATCTGTAACTTATCTCGCCTTATGTGAACTGCGGTAAGTGGTACAAGCCAGCAGACTTTCTCTACAACACAAGAACCGGTAGAAAGTGGATAGGAAAGCGCGTCGATATACTCGAAACAGACTTTTTGATGAGAAAGGGGGAATGAAACAAGAGTTTGAAAGTGAGCGAGACAGACAGACAGAGAAAGAGAGCGAGAGAGAGAGAGAGAGAGACTTCAAAAGGTAGAGGAGAGGAGCTTTGAGCCGCAGATGGCATCAGAGACGGGGATGAGGTTTCTAACAGTGTTATTGTCACTGTAATGACTGGGTTGGGGAGAAACAGATTTATTACCTCTGTCATTATGTGTCACCGCTGCAAAGCCTAACAAACCCAGTCCTTTTCTAGAGGGAGAAACACCAAAGTAAACAAAAAGGCTGCGGTTTTGTAATTGTAAAACAGTCGGGGAGCTCCGCATGCGAGGCTCCATGCCCTTATGAAAGAATAATACCTCCTTGTTGCGTGGTAGCTATGGCTGGAATGATGAATGTGATTGCTGTAAAACACACAAATGTAAAATAAAGAAGCAACCAGGATTTTGAAACAGTAGTAGGAAGCCAGTTCCCCCGCTTGCCTTTGAATCTCGCATTTAGGGTGTGTAACAACGCATTATGTAATAACATTGCATTATGTAATAACTCAACAAATTTTCACTTCATTATGTAATAACAACCGCATTTTGTAATAATCTGCCGCATTTTGTAATACACAGCCTGAACGCAATATGTAATAAATTTCCCCGCATTTTGTAATAAATTATTACATATTGCAGTGGTTATAACACCGCAAAAGTTGCACTTTTTTTTGGGATGAAAATGTAATAATATGGTGCATTATGTAATAACCAACCAAAATGGATGTCTTCATTCATTAAAAATAGTTATAACATTATAACAACAATGTTTATTTTATGTATTCTAGCATGAATCACACTGACTCAAAATTCATTTTAAAAAGATACTATTAGTTCAGTAGATTAGTAGTATCTTTCATTGGTCAAAACTACATTAAGTGTCACCGTATTCCTTAGCTTAATAGAAACTGCACTTTTCACTCACTGCAGTACTCACTATTCAAATCATCACAATGCACAACTGACAAGCATAGTTAACATCAAGGCTATCATTACTGGCTCACTAGTTGCTAATGTTAGCTACTGCTGTGTATTACAAAATGCGGCAGATTATTACGAAATGCGGGTGTTATTACATAATGAAGTGAAAATGTATTACATTTCGTCGTGTTATTACATAATACATGACACCTCCCAGGAATTTCTTTGGATTTGTTTGATGTATTCTCTGACAGCATATAATCAGAGATGGAGTGGAGGGTAAACCCACCTGAATACAGTTTACCCACCTTTTTAAAATGACATAAATCTTCAAAGGAGCGGTGCAATGCATTTCTCAATTTTATGATGTAATTGGACAAATTACCTGCTAATGCAAAGTTACCCAAATCATTGTAACTGTCAGCATTGTGGAAATTTGACTAACACACTTTGACAAACTCTCCCTCTGGTTGTCAACTGAATCAAACATAGAATTCCACTTCCTGGTGTAAATGATGTCACCTACACCCAGGTTTTAATGAATGCTCTGATTGGTTGACAGTATGCATAGTTAATGAGGTGTATGCTATTTTGTGCCGATGTTCGATATCTTTCAAAAAATTAAAAAAAATTACAAGCATTCATGTTTCGACAAGAATTAGATTCAGGGAGGAACCTCCATCATTTCATTGGTACCTGATATCTGACTGGTCGACATCCAGTATATACAGACCCTATACTGGTACCCTATTGCACACACATGCATATACACACATGCATGCAAACACTGACAGAGACACACAGGCAACTAGAAACAATGCATATACATATGCCCCAAGACAGTCTTAGGGCTTGCAATTATTGAAAATGGCTGCCAAAATAGAGCCATTAACAGTATATGTACTGTATATATTCTATTATTCATTTAAAGGTTCCATACTATTTAGTTGTCATAATTTTGTTTTCAAATATACTATGGCTCAGGATAAAGATAATGCTCTTGACTCATGATGTTTTGCAAATAAATGTAGCTTCATTTAAAGGGTATTAATTGAATGAATTTGAGGATTTACCGTAAATACGAGCTGCCGACTGGAAAATAATCCTTCACTGGTCATCCTCCTAGTGGTAATTACATGTAGGACATGTGGACATTTTTTCAAGGTTCTGATATCTCCCATTTGGCTTCGCAAATTGCAGGAGAGTGTCAACACAGGAGGCAAACATGTTGGTTTTGCTCCTCACGGTCTTTCAGAAGGAGATTGTAAAATACGACAGTTAAACACGTGAAGGTGTAGCAACGAGGTGTCCTCCTGTTCTTCTGCTTCTTCTGATATGATGGGAGCATGGCATTAGTCCTCACTGGCAGAACAATCACACAATCGCATTAACATTTGAATATAGTTAACAGTACGCTTCCATAAAAAAGGGTGAATTTTTAAAGAATGCAAGAACTTTAAATTGAACCACTCAAACAAGATCAAATTCTAACAATCTCTTCATTAAACATCTTTGATTATACATGTATATTAATAGAGGAAAATTTGAATTCCTATAATAGAACCCCCCCCCTCTTCATTCAAATTTGGCTTGCCAGGGAGTGTGCTGAGCTAAGTGGGCTGGGTGGTGTGCACAGCGCATGTGGAGACTAGCTGGAGCGCTGAAGGAAATTCCTTTGTGGGTGAATAAGCCTTTGGGTGGCTGACAGCTCTGAGAGACAGACAGACAGACAGACAGACACTTTGAGACTGAATGTATGGTTTTCACAGCAGACTTAAAAAAAAAAAAAGGATGATGGCTAGAGTCTGAACTTGCTCAATTAAAGGAATAGTTCACCCAAAAATGAAAATTCTGTCATCATCTACTCACCCTCATGCCAAATGAAACACAGGTGAAGTTTGTCCATATAACACACAGGGAGGTTGCCAGCACAACTCCATAGCAGCCTTCTCCAAAACAACTAAAGTCAGTGGGGACCAGTACTTCAGAGTTCCAAAAAGACCTACAGTATATTTACACTATAATTTAGTGCAAATCTTAACTACAGCTAATTGATTTGCAACAAATAATGGTGTATAGGTCTTTCTATTCACAGTGTGATTGTTTGGCTGTTTTTGTTTTGGAACTCTAAAGAACAGGTCCCTATTGACTTCAGTTGTTTTGGAGAAGGCTGCTACCAAGTTGTGCTGGCAACCTCCCTGTGTGTTATATGGACTAACAAATTTCACCTGTGTTTCATTTGGCATGAGGGTGAGTAGATGATGACGGAATTTTCATTTTTGGGTGAACTATTCCTTTAAGCACTTACTTTCCATGTCCAAAGTGGTACTTTTGAGCAAAATCCATTGTCGAGTGTATCATTCAGTTCTTCACTGACTAGCACTTCTGTCCTGGGGTTGACTCCCTGTCATTTTGGACCGGCGCCTCAGAACAGCCTTATCTGGGCCTGAACACATATTCTCCTTCAACAGGGACTGCGCGCCTGGTGTCAGCGCTAAGCTGGCAAACAAACCCTCCGACTGAATACATGAATATATTCCTAGGCCACTCAATTAAACAAAGGTTTGCTGAGGAATTATGCAGTCTGCGGGCGTAATGGATCATTTGCCGTCCGCCCCACGGTAATGAATATTGATGGCGGGGGAGTGGGGGTGACGGTTTGGACAGCCAGCTGAATGCGTAATGGCGTGGAAACCCCTGGTAGATGACTGCAGGGCGATGCGAGCCACGGGCTGCTGTACAGGGCTAGATCTTTTTTTCATGTTAATCATTAGCACTGGGACGTTCCCCCGCGCAAGACGTCCAGGTTTCCTTGGAATGGAGAGATAAGAACAAAGGAGAGACCAATCAGTGGGAGAAAAGAAATAACATTGGAAGAACTCAGGGAGATGTCAGACAAAGTTTGGAACCAAGTGTCTGTTTTGTCTACGTGTCTGGGATCTTCGTTTAAAGTTTCTTCAGAATTCACAACAGGATTTGGAACAGAAACGGTATGTTGCAGGTAGTTGGGATGCAGATTCTAAGCATTACATTCATTCGTTTCATTTTTCTTTCCTCAGTGGTGTGTCATCTGCCCTGCATAAACGGTGGCAAGTGCAGCGCCAGGGACAAGTGTCAGTGCCCGCCCAACTTTACTGGAAAGTTCTGCCAGATGCCCATCCAGAACGGGCACCAGCAACACCAGCAGACGTCAGGCGGCTACAGCCAAACTCAGGTCCACTCGACACACACGCTGCCTCTGACCTACAACAACGGGCAGAATCCTGGTAAGAGAAAGGCAAGACACTCAAAATACAAATGGAAGACTGCGGTTGTACCGGGCAGCTTCCCAGTGTCACTGTGCGGCTTGTGAATGTGAAACACGGAGTTACTGAAAAAGAGGATGCGTTCCCTACCAAGCTTCTGTGAATGATTAAAAGTAAAAAAAAAAAAACCATCAAACATTTCATGAAATAAAAGAAGAGAGCATGACATTCAGCCAATGCATTAGCCATTGTAAAAAAAAAAAAAGTGGGACTCTCTATCACTCTTCTATGATAGCTACATCTGTAAAAGGCCTACCTCTTAGATGCAACACAAGCATCAAAATATTGGTTTTAAGTTGACTTGCTTTGTTTTTATGCCTCAGCGCCGGTGACAGCCGTGGCCGGAGGCATTATGTTTTCAGGTTGTCTGTCCGTATGTACGTACGTACGTATGTCCGTCCCATTCTCGTGAACGTGATATCTCAGGAACGCCTTGAGGGAATTTCCTCAAATTTGGCACAAACGTCCACTTGGACTCAAGGATGAACTGATTAGAATTTGGTGGTCAAAGGTCAAAGGTCAAGGTCACTGTGACCTCACAAGAGACGTTTTTGGCCATAACTTTAAGAAGAACTTCTAAGAATTCATACGCTAATTATGACAAAATTTCACACAAATGTCTAATAGGATAAAATGATGAAGTGATGACATTATATATCCAAAAGTTCAAAGGTCAACTTCACTGTGACATCATAATGTTTTGCTTACCACTGTAGCTGAGAAAACGATCTTGGGTCATTATACAAAAATGGTGGAAGTGCTGTCACTTACTTTTGCAGACACCAAAATCCTTTAAGCTGACCTAATAATCACTTAATTATATATGTTCAATAAATAAAGACTGTCCTTGCAATGATAAAACAAAGTTTATTGGCGGAGGGATACAACCATGAGGCGGTTATTTCTAGTTTAAGGATGTAGTGAGTTCTTTGCAGTAATTTAATGCCATGGTTCCCTTCATTGACATCATCCATGTCAAACTCCTTGCAAAGATGCCCTGACTTTCTTCTTTGTCATCATTCAGTTCAGTACTAGGTAAATGTACCTTAGTACATTTACCTCAGCTGATGCACTTCTAGTAAAGTTCAACCCCAACATTGTGAACATGCACATCAAATATTATATTGTGTAATCGCAACTAATTTCACAGGAATATATGAATGAAAACCAGTGAAAACTAGCTCAGCACTAGTTACATACTTGGTAGCTTTGAGCATCTTTGGCAAGTAATGTAAAAAAAAATCAAATCAGCACTAACTAGTACTTACTAGTTAGTACCGTAACTGCTAACTAGACTTAATAAGGCCAGCTACACTAACGTTACATCCTCAACAAAGGATTAAATCCTCTTAAGAAGTCCAGCAAAAAATATGCAAAACCTAAATCAAACAATCTAATGTTGACAATGACACAACTGTATAAGGAAACCAGGGAACTTGAAATGCATCTTCTACTAGCTAGTCAAACACTTCAACAAGCAATTCGAATGAACCACCACAGGCATTTCAGACATTTCAGTTAAAAAAACAACAACACTACAGTCTTTTAGCCACATTAGCCCTTATGGAAAACATGAAAACCTAAACCTAGCATATTTAAAGATGCTCTACTCTTTGTCTTTAATGATAATGTACTGTAATAATGATAATGTTCCCCTTCTGCCTCCAGTGAAATTCAGCCCCAACATTGTCAACATCCACATCAAGCATCCTCCAGAGGCCTCAGTTCAGATCCACCAGGTCTCTCAGTTGGACAACTACCACAACAACGGCCATAAGATCAAGGGTCCCCAGTCGGGCTCCTCTTCCTCCACCAGCTACAGCTACCACCACACAGAGAGCAGCCAGAAGATCCAGCACCACGGCCACAACATGGTCTATCCCAGCCAACATGGCTACCAGCTTCCACAGTACCAGCCTGTCACCTCCAAGAGCCAGCTGGGCCGCTGCTTCCAGGAGACCACAGGGAGTCAGGTAGCTACGCTGCCAGAGAGGTCTTACGTTAGCTGAATTTAGCTGAAATATAAACCTGAGGTAACTAGTTGGGAGTAGCAATTATGCTTTACATATGTGCCCAATTTAACTGAAGTTGTCACTAATGGAAATAACACTGATCTGAATTCAGTCTAAACAAGTAAAAATTTGCTTAGCACCAGTTACTTGCCAGCTGTGAGCATCTTGGAAAATAAGGTAATAAAATCAAATGATTAATAATAGCTCACTACTACAATTAACAACTAATGCTTCTGCTAACATACACATAGCAAGGCCTGCTACACTAACAATGAATAGCCCACTTACAATGAAGAAGTCCAACAAACAATATAGAAAACATAAATCAAACAAACAAAAGTTGTAATGGAATTACTGTATTTCCTCTAACAGTGGCCGGTAGTCAATTAAAAGCTGGGTCTTCGATAATGGCCGGGGCCGTGGTCGACACGAACAAATAAAGGCCGGCCCCAAATACAGGCCGGGGAAAAAACAAAGGAAAAAACAACGGTGGATACCGGTAAACTCCTGGTGCCTGTTATATAATGTAACTGTAGTTTGTAGTAACGTACAAGTGCCACAAGATGGCAGTATGCCACAAAATGGCTCAGCCTGCGGAAGTCTCTGGATCGTGCCGTCGTCGATTACCGTAATTATTGGTAATGCGTCGCAGTAACAAAAAAACGGCTACCTAACGAACCCCAACAGAAGCAGATCAGAAAACAAGGAGGCTTCATACTAAAATATGAGCAAATATACTTATCAAACAGAGGGAATTAGAAATAAAGGCCTATCTCTAATATAAGCCTGCTTCCAATAAAGGCCTGGTACCCTCTGCAGTTGAGGTAAATAAAGGCCAATATTAGAGGAAACTTACTTACTTAGTACTTAGTACGGTACTTAGTAGCTAGCCAAACACTGCTAGCTAGCCAAACACTTCCACAAGCAATATGAATTGTAGGGAAATGTGAAATGGAAAAATCAGTCTTCCAACGTAACAGCAGTGAAAACTAGCATCAGCAGGAGCATCAGCTGGTCTATAAAGGTAACTACCACAGGTGCTGCAGACATGGCAGTTCAACAAGGACCTAATGAAAATACTACAGGCTCTTAGACACATAAGATTATGTAGATGTTGGCCTGGTAAGCATGAAAGTTGTTGAGGCAACAGTTTGAACTGAGTTTGAGTTATTCTTACTGAAGATATGTATACTGCGAGGAATGTTGCGAGCAAAAAAATAAACAAATTAAATTTTCTCAGCAAAAATTGGGACAGCAATTTGCATGAGTTTAAGATGTGTATAATTTAGTGAGTTATACCTCGGCATCACAGTTGAGTGATAAACGATTTAGAAAAAAAGGGTGTTTCACTCACTCACTCAAACCATCAATCATCTTTAGATTTGAAAACTAGCTATTTGTCTGTCAGTTCTAATTAGCCCCCATCTAAACCAAGGGGCTTTTTGGTTTATACCCAGAAAAAGAAGATCTTATCTAAAATAAACTTTTGTGTGCATGAAAACAGTCTTGTAACCCATGGCAACGCTTCAATCCATCCCCCGTTATTAATCCCACTTATCTGCCTCAGATCACCATTCTATTTGGTTTACATTTTGCAGTCAAATTGTTGCTGTAAAGATAGATAAGGGTCTGTCAGCGAGTGGGGGGTGGAGAGGGAGAGGGGTGTGTATTCTTTTCTGTGTGTGTCTGTCGGATCAAGGCTGGATGTGTGTGTTTGTGTGTGTGTGGGTGTGGGTGTTTTGTCATACAGCTGAGTAAAGTGTGATACAGATTTTCCCATTAAAATCCTGAGGTTTGTCACTCACCCTTTTCTCTTACTTTTCCTCCACCAATGCCTTTTCTTTATCATTCTCTCTCTCTCATTATCTCTCTATCATTCTTCTCTCTCTCTCTCTCTCTGGCCTTTTCCTCCTCCTCTCATTCTTCCCACTGCCTTCTATTCCTCTCTTTCATCTTAACTTTCCTCCCATCTCTCTATCCCATCTTCCCATTTCCATCTTCCCACTCTGTTTTCCATGCGTCTCACTGTGTTTTGTCTCTTTTTTTTCTCTCCATTCCTACTCCTTTCTCTCTGTATCTCTGTCCATCTGTATATATCAGTGTGGGAAGGCTCTGCCGGGTCTCAGTAAACAGGAGGACTGCTGTGGGACCATCGGGACGTCCTGGGGTTTCCACAAATGCCAGAAGTGTCCCAAGAAACCATGTAAGTACAGTAGCCAGCCCGTGTTGGGATTCTACAGATTTTGTTCAGGCTTTCTGTCTTTTTGGACACCCAACTCGGATTCATTTCTGTCACAAAGTCCCGCTTTCCCCTATCTTTTGCTGCTTTTTGTGTGTTGTCCTAATCACATCCCTGTGTACCATTGCAAGCGTTTCATGGATGGCGATGTGCAGGAGGAGGCCAAGTTCACCTTTAACCCAAACGAGCAGAAAATGTTCATATTATGATATTATGGCACGGTAAAAATCATATTAAAACAGCTTTGGAAACTGTTTTGAACTGATATCAGAAAGAACTTTAGGTGCCAGTTTCACAAAACAGTGCAGGACAACTACAGAACTTTTGGTGCTATAATTACTTCTATTCAACGTAGTAGTAGTAGTAGGAGTACTTCTAGGACCCGGTTCCTAAGCTTCATCTTAGGGAAAGATGATCATACAATTGTTCAAATGTCTATGGTAAGTGTTCCCAAATTATTCTGTCTAGAACAAAAACACACTTGTACATTTGTCATGAACTGACCAGGATGAGGACCGCAACTCTTTCCCGATCCTAACCCATGGGTTAAGAAATTCTGGTCTCTGGAACCGAAATGATCTTACTGCTAGGAAGCTTTTGGTAATCTGCAGTGGTGGAAGAAGTACTCTGATCCTTTACTTAAGTAAAAGTACCAATACAGCAATGTAAAAATACTCCATTACAAGTAAAAGTCCTGCATGAAAAATCCTACTTAAGTAAAAGTACATAAGTATTAGCAGCAAAATGTAGTTAAAGTATTAAAGTAAAAGTAGTGGTTCGGTCCCTCTGACTGATATTTTATTATATATGACATCATTAGATTATTAATACTGAAGCATCAGTGTGTAAGCAGCATGTTAGTGTTGTAGCTGCTGGAGGTGGAGCTAGTTTGAACTACTTTATATACAGTTAGCTAGTTTAGTCCAGTGGTTCCCAACCTAGGGGTCGGGCCCCTCCAAAGGGTCACCGGATAAATCTGAGGGGTCGTGAGATGATTAACGGGAGAGGAAAGAAGAAAAAACAAAGTTCTGATCCACAAATCTGTTTTCAGTTTTTGGACTTTTTCTCTAATCTTTGATTTTTGCTGAAATATTGGATCATTTGAACATTTATTGAAATGAAACCATGTGAGGTTTAGAGGGAAAAATCACTATTTGGTGGAGCTGTTAACAACTCATAGACATCTGAAATGTGACCCGACTACACACTGCTTTTTGTAAGACGTCAAAAGCCAAAAAGGTTGGAAACCACTGGTTTCATCTTTAACAATGTGTTGTATTTTAAAAGCTTGTTATATTATCCATTGTGTCAAATCTCCATCTGAAAAGTAACTAAAGCTGTCAAATAAATGTAGTGGAGTAGAAAGTACAATATTTCCCTCTGAAATGTAGTGGAGTGGAAGTATAAAGTAGCATCAAATGGAAATACTCAAGTAAAGTACAAGTATCTCATAATTGTACTTAAGTACAGTACTTGAGTAAATGTACTTGGTTACTTTCCACCACTGGTAATTGGTGACTAAATCTGATCAAATGGGGTCTGTGGCCTAATGTGTGTTGATTTGGGAGTCCTTGGCATGAAAACCTCCAGTCTAGACAACCGCTGCTGACTTCATACGTTTAACGATCACGCTCAGTCCAGTTTACAAGAATTGCACTCAACAATTCAGCCGCTTCCAAGAGAGGAGGGAGCATTTTTGACACATATTGAAACAAATCGACACACTTGCGAACATTTGGAGGGAGTGCGTGTCTCCGATTGGGCAAACAGTGAAGTTCAGTGAGCACATGGGAGCGTTGCTGTGCTGACTCACATGGCAGAACAGCAACTCCGGTCCACAGTCCTGTCCCGATTTCCAGGAATAATCCAATTCCTCTGAAACATGACCCAGTGGGCATTACATACTGACTCACTAACTACATTCTTTCTAGAGAATCTCACTTCTCTGTCATCCCTCAACTGTTGGTTGTTCTTTTTCTTACAGCATAGAATTGTGATGTGCTGTCCTTTGTCCATATTTGGACGTAATGCAGTTTGAACACTACAGATTCCCAAACCCAGACATAACTTGATCTCTCCCATTCTCCCACTGGTTAGGGTTTGGGAACAATGGTATGCTGCAATGTTAGGACTGAAAACAGTGAAAACTAGTCTCAGGCAGACAACAAAGTACATACAAAAGCTTTCATTTAATTCATTTCAGTGAGAGTGGCCATTTAATCTCATACCTTTAGAATTTTTATTGTAAAGCTGCATATGCAACTTTTTTCACATTAAGATAACAATATATAAATATAGCTTCAAACAGCCATAAGATGGCCAGTAACAACTTAGCCATTTGGTCATGAGGAAAATATGTGGAAAAGGAGGAGAAAAATGAAATCTGTTACGCCTAAATAATGTCCTAAAACTATAAGAGGAACTTATAGATCAAAACAATAAACTGCATTAGTTTTCATATATCAGAATAGTTTTGGCATGAAAGATTAGCATAGTAGTATGAGTAATCAGCCGACATCATACAATGATGAGCTATTACCATATTACATATTAGCAGAAACAAAAATGATATGCTGGACAATAAGATCATACTGTGAATACAGCAACCTAGGGCTATCAAATGATTACTAAATTATTGGATTGTCATAAATTCAATATTGAAGATAAATATAAATAATACATTCTGAAAATCAAGGCACTTTATATACATATTTTTGGTTATTTTTTATTATATATATATATATATATCTATATCTATATCTATATATATGTATCTATATATATATATATATAGATATATATATATTATTTCCCTCCAATTTCAGATACCATGATGAAACTGCATACAGTTTATGTCTACTCAACATGTAATTTAATTTTAATTACGATTGGACTCATAGTAAGTAAGAATTTACAGTACATGCATATAGTATTGCTTACATGTGTACATTAAGACATGCACAGCTCAGTAAGTTTTGCATATATCAACAAGCCTTATAGACTGTTTTTGAAATAGCGCATGAAGATGCCTGTGAGCAATTTTGGTGTAATGTGAACATAGAGTAAAAAAGTTATAAGAGTTAATTAGTTTTACAGTTTTTGAAAAAATCAGAATGATGGACTTCATAATTCCTAAATACATGTACTGTACAAATGTTTCCTCTCCACTGAGCCAACAACTTCAGAAGGTTTCAGGCACATTTGGCTGATTTTTTGTGATATGTTAAAGTTTTAAACTTTGAACTGTTACTGGAGCACCACCATTAGGCCAACTGTCTCCAAATTTCAGTATAACTGGAATAGATTGTACTTGTCTACAAAGTTTCATACATTTTCATTCATGGGAAGGCAATTTTAGTAAGAAAGAAAGAAAGGAAGAAAACATACAATAACAATAGGCTGGCAGGCCTATGGGCCCAGCCCCTAAATATAGCCACCAGCGGTGATTAGAGGGTTCAAACACCTATAGGATTCAGAGGTGGAACCTGAAACCTCTGCCATGATGAACAGATGCACTAGCCAGTGCATGAAATAAAGGAATACTTTCTGTGACAGTGCAACCTATGACATGGGAAATCTGGCCTTTTAAAAGATTTGTGATGTTTTCACTTCAGAATGTGCTTCTTTCAGTCACCAAATTGACAACCATTGAACACTTTAGATGTTGGACATGGAGTCATTGGGATTTGAACTCTGAATCTTTTGTTTGATGGACAGACAGTTTATCCATTAGGCCACTGCACTGGTGCTGAAAAACTCAAGTTTTGTGATAGTGTGCCAACGATATGGCAGATCTGGCTTTTAAAAGATTTGTGATGTTTTTCATTTTTAAGGTGTGTTTGCCTATATGTTTACTAACCTTTAATCAACCAAGTATTTTTAATACTGGACAAATGGTTGTTGAGCTTTGACTACTTTTCTGCATAGCCACTGCCATTTCACTGGTGAATGGCAGCCATCTTGTTTACATTTGATACATTTTTGTATCTAGGTCTATTTTTTGTGTCAGTTGGTCGAAAATTGACATTTGTCGCGCACCCTAAACGTCAATTTTAAAATACTTTGGTTGGCGTTTTTTTCTGTCCTTGTACTCAAGATACCAAGTTTTGTGAAGACTGGACAGTCAATGAGTTACGGCCAATTTTGTGATAGGCCACGCCTGCCAGGAACTTCACCGGCCAAACCATGTAAGATATCAAAACACTAAATGCAATTTTTGATCAGCTCCATCCACAAATGGTGGCTGCAAATTTTTAATTTTTCAAAGTGTATGGTCTGCAGATTATTTGGAAGCTGGTTTGGAGTCATTTGGAATTGGGAGGAGGTTGAATTAATTAGTTTTACACTTTATGTTTAAAAAAAAACAGAGCGATTAACTTCATAATATCCACTAGGTAGCGGTGTACAAATCCTCAGAAAACTGCAGACTTTGCAGACTAATTTAAACTTTGGACGAATGCTATAGCGCCACCATCAGGGAGATTGGCCTCATATGACAGTAGACTTGGCAGGATAGTAACAGTCTGTGTATTCATGCCTGAATCTCCTGTTTCTACCTGAATTTGGCTTTTCAGTGCTTTTCAGGGACGTATTGGGGTTAATACCATTTGCTGTGTGTGTGGCCAGCGGTGAGCTGGTTGTGGCTATCAAGGTGAAGTTTACTGCTGTAGAACAGGGACGTCATAGCAACAACTTGAGGAAAGCAGGAAGAAACTGTCTCTTTGTCTGTGTCCAGCTGTTCTTCAGCACTTTACGGATGCTGGTTTCCTCAGCCTCAGACGTCGTGTCAAGGTAGACAGCTGATCAAGAAAAAAGTTGCATATCATACCTTTAAAAAGTATAGCAGTGGATACATTCTTTGCTATAATGCATTCTCAAGGTACCTTAATGGGGGTGGGGTGAGGGGCAGGGTTGCAATATATGTTTTCCCAACTGAGCCACTGAGCAACTGGCAGCCTTCCTATATTACCATTCTGGTTTACACTGATATGACATTAGCACCAGCTAGAACCCACTATACGTTCAGACTGACAACATTAAGCCACGGTCATCCTGCGTCTAACACCCCTTTTCCACCAAATTAGCTCTGGTTCTTGAACCGGTTCCGTTCAGGATTCTTGGAACCTTGGTGCTATCTAGTGAACCAGCCCGCGTTTCCACCAGTTTTGAGCGGAACCATTGTAATCAAGGATGCGTCATCAACGGAGGGCATCGCACAATGCACACCAGAAGTAAACAATAGTATCAAGATGGCGGATCGCATTGATTACCTGCGAGCTTTTGTTCTGTTATTATACCTGTAGAATATGACACGGCCACTGATGTCGTCACGGTTCGCACTTGAAAACCTGCTACTTTTTGGTTCCAGCTGGGAACCAACTTTTCGGGTTCCGAACCAATTTATTTTTGGTCGAAATACTCCGAACGGTTCAAAATTAGGTGCGCGAACCGGAACGGAACCCATTCCATGTTGGTGGAAAAGGGGTGTAAGAGATACACCAACACAGTATTTCACAAATATAGTTTGAGGAGCCTTAGCGTAGCGTCTGGTACATCCAAAGCATCTTGCCTAGACACAGTTGGAGCCAAAAGGTCCAGCTGCCCCGGAAATCTACACCCTAAAATGTGTCTTAATGCAGCTTCATCAGTCGCTCTCCCAGTCCTTCAGGCAGTACATCAGTGCAATGGGCAAAGTAAAGATGCCGAGTCACAGCAAGTTGGAAACATTATACGACCCTTGTGTTTGTCTGGGTATAAAAAGAGAGGCGACTTTCACCCCGGGAGTTATTTCCAGTGGGGTAAAAGCGCTAAATGCCTTGGTGGCACTCGGCGATTCCCCCCCTGCACCTCCTCGCTTCCCTCGGCTTATTTTAGAGAGGTTGTTACCCAGAGGAAGCAGGGGGGAAGAAGGTCGGGAGCCCGACTGAGGCTCTGCTCTGTATGTGGTAGCTGGTAGCTATTCAACCCCACTCCATTTATAGAACTATGGAATTTGTCTTCGAAGCCAAAGCTATGGGATCTAGAGCATGAGAAGACATGCTTGTGTGCGTGAGCGTGCTCTCTTGTGTGTATGTGCGCCGTTTCCCCCTATTCAACTAAAAGGGAGGGAGGTGTGGGTGGGTAGTTTCACATGAATAGCTTCAGAGGAAGTTCATAAAAAGCTCATTTGTCCAACAAAACAGGCTGTTACCCTGCAGCCATGAGACAGGTATCAAAGCATCATATCCCATTCAGCTCAGAGAATAATCTTCAAACTGATTAAACCCTTTGATTTGATAGCTATCAGATAATCGCATGACAGCTTATTTAGTTATTACGCTGTCCACAGCCTCCCTCCGGTATATCTACCATCTTGATCCACCTCGGAATATGAGATTTGATTCACTTTGTCTCAAATGGCTTTGTACAGATATTGGTTTTCTCCTGAAACTACATTCCTGGTTTGGTTTACGCTGATGGCAGTTGAAAAAAAAAAAATGAAATCCTTTCCTAGCACTTTGCTCTTACAAATGTTCAGTAAGAAATAAGTTAGAAAATATGGAGCTATATTTTGCCTGAACAAATTGTACATAGACTCAATATTGTGAAATGCTTCCAGCGTAAAAAAGTGATTTGAAAACCCAAAGTCAGTTCTAGAATTGGTAACACTTTACAATAAGGGTCACTAAGTTAAGGGTTAGTTAATGCTTAATAAGCATTAACTAGTTAACTGTTAATTAAGGGTTAATGTGTCTGGTAATCATTTACTAATGGTGTTAATGTTAACTAAGGTATTAATTTATACATTATTTAATAGTCATCTTTATAAACTATTAAATAATGTATAAATTAATACCTTAGTTAACATGAACACCATTAGTAAATTACACATTAGTTAACTGTTAATTAAGGGTTAGTTAATGCGTAATAAGCATTAACTAACCCTTATTAAGCATTAACTAACCCTTAACTTAGTGACCCTTACTGTAAAGTGTTACCCTAGAATTCTATACAGAATTGTAACAGGATCGTAACTTGTGTTTTGCAGGTACAATCCTCAGTTTACAATTACAAATCACCATTTACATCTATAAAGACGGACACGGATTGTGTTTTACAACTCTTGAAACACTCGATTACGTTTCTGAGTTTCGGCGGGTATATTTCAACTGCTTCGCAGCGTCGATGGCAACCGGCTTCTAATTGAGACCGGCCTTTATTTGTCAAAACGTGTAGCCACACCCGGCCAGTAAAAGGGACTCAGCGTTTGATTGGGACTCGGCTTTTAATTGAAGTTTTACGGTATTAGCATCTATGCACGGTCCTTCACTAGGTGTGTCTTTAGGGGCCTCCGTAGTGCAGTAGCTTTGCTGTGCTTTATTTACAAATGTGTTGCGGTTTCTGTCACCCTCTAGTGGTCGGAAAATCGCTTATTGCAGCTTTAAAGCTTTCATGAACTGGATACATGAATCACTATTGTGTTATAGCAATCCAAAATAGAAAGTAGCAAAACATAGATTTACTAAAATGTTGCGGATTACTACTTCAAACTCTGCCAACCTTCCTAAATTTCCTCTACTTCCCTAATCCCTCTTCTTTCTATTCCCAGACTTCAGTGGGAGGTGCTACAAAGCCCCAGTGTTCTCCTTCCCTCTGTTCCTCCTGAGGAATGACAGGGGCGTAGGGTTAGCGTTTCTGTTCTGGTTCGCCATGAACCGCCCCATTGTGCCCCGGAGACACTTGTAGCTGGTAAATAAATTGGCTTTAACCGTCAAACAAACATTGCCTTGTTGTTGCCCGTTGAGCAAGTTAGCAATCTGCTTTCAGGTATTTAGGTACCACCCCTCCACTGGTGCCTTTGTTCACCGCTACAGTAGCTCCTAGTCTCTGACCAGTAGCCGAGACTTACAAGAGGAGTTTAGTTTGACTTTCTCAGTCTGTAGCTTTATTGTGAGCCAGCGGTGGCGAGGTTTCAGTAGTGCTGTGGCCTTTCAGTCCCTTTCTTCTCCTGCTTCAAGTAAATTCAATTCAATTCAAATGAGCTTTATTGGCATTAAATACAACAGTATCTGTTGCCAAAGCAAAACAGTGATAATTAAGAAAAAGTAGCAATAATAACAACAAAGATAATTGAACAATAGAAAGTTGCAATTATTCAATCTCACACAAAGGAAAAAATGGAAAATATTTAGGTCAGTTCTCCTGTCTCAGCTTCTCTATCTCAGTTTCTATCAGTCAATTCAGTTCAATTCAATAAACTTTACTGGCATTAGTTATAATAATAATGCCAAAGTTTCAATAACAATTGGTGATGTGATAAAATTCAGTTAAGTAATAACTGATCCCTTCTCTTCCCTTTCAGTATCTGTGTGTGTGTGTGTGCATGTGTGTGTTTGTGAGCATCTCCCATACACAGTGCAGGGTGAGCATCGATGGATCTACAGTGAATGCAACCTTATGTTAGCAGTCTTTCTCTCCTTTCTTTGCCTCTGTCTGTCTCTCTCCCTCTCTCTCTTTCTGCCTCTGTTCTCTCTCTCTCTCTCTCTCTCTCTCTCTCTCTCTGCATCTTTATTTCAGTTCATCTTCTTTCATTTCTCCATTGTTTAGTGTAGTCATCCTTTAAAATGTCAGCCTGATTTGGATGTAGCCAAAATGTAATTGCTCTTTTTCGAATTTGGATATTCAGGGGGAATATCCCAAGTTCTGCTCCACATGCATGAGGCATTTTGGAGAACCTTTAATGTAATTTTCTCTCTCTTCCTCTGCTCTTTTCTGTCTCTATCTCTCTGCCTCTTTCTCTCTCCCCCTCTCTCTCTCTCTCATTGGAACCCAACCAAAGTGCTTGTCAACAGATGTTGGCTCCGTTCTATGGCATTTTACAATGCGAGTAATTAACGTCAACCTTTCAGAGATGAAATAGCGTGGATACATGATGTTTGGCATTTGGAGGCAGCGGGAGGAGGGAGGATGCTGCTTTTACAGCTTGTTTTGTCCTTGAGGCTCAAAGGCCGGTGGGGGAAAAAACAGGTTTCAAGGCCTGAGTGGAAGTGGAAGGGAGTGGAAGTACACTCATGTCCAAGTTCATCATCAACAGTGTCTGAAATGAACTTGTTGGCTCAGCTGCCAGGGGCTGGTAAATCAAATATTTTTTAGAGCCTGATGTCCTCTATATTCACCATTTGTGGATTAGTATATCATTCTTTAGGCATCTGCATTGGGCTTCTGTATGAATACTCACCCTGGATTATGGCACAAAGGATTATAATATGAAATCCTGTGTATTGGTAAATGCCACACTGCTTGTCTGTAACAGAGTTCTTTCCATTGTTCATTTCAATGAATATTGTATGTTTCTGGATATTTTGCTGTATGTATTGCATTCTAAATTGTGCTGTAAGACAAATTTCCCATTAATGACAAAGTTTTGAATTTGAACAGGGTCCAAAATTGCCATCACCAAGTGCCAAATACTGGTATAATTTGTCTTGGTGGTTAAATGAGTACGTGTCACCCACCACACTGGTTGGTAACTGCTGATAAAAACATCCACAATACAAGAGAGGCGTCTGAGTTGGAGTTTTGGTGCTACATTATCTTCATACAAGAGGGAACATATCAGGGTTACATCTAACCAAAACCTGGAGAAGTCTCTAAAGTAGATTTCTACAATGTGAAGCATGGAGGAGCACATGCACCTCCATGCTTGCTATAATTGCTATAAACAATTCATGAAATGTTTGGGTGAAACAATGACTAAACTCTTGTTCGTCTCTCTCTCTCTCTCTCTCTCTCTCTCTTATTCTCTCTATCCTCCTTCTTTCCTCAGCTATCCCTCTGATGGACTGTCCTCAGGGTTACAAGCGCATCAACAACTCTCACTGCCAAGGTAAGAGCACAGAGCACAACACCACACTAGGGCTACATTCACTACTATTCTGCTTTTTTGTACAAAAAAAAAAAAGATAATTTTGTGCTGATCATTTGCAAAGTTGGGTTGCGGGAAGTGCCTTTGCTCCCATAATGACCAGTTGCCACTATCAACCAACAGTACTGATGCCCAACTGTCAAACACTTAAAAGAAATGCAGCACAGGCAATGTGCTCCATACTGACTTTATGAATGCTACTTTGAACAAAAACATTTGCGCAACATTCTTAGAACGTTGTGGGAGGATTACCCAAAATTCTACCAACAGGGAACCTCAGGGGAACGTTACTAAAATTACCCCTAAAAGACGTTATTTTATGTGGTTATTAGAACGTTTTGGGAATGTTATGTTTTACCAAAACATTTGCGCAATGTACTTAGAACGTTGTGGGAGGGTTAGCCAAAATGCTACCAGCAGGAAACCTCAGGGGAACATTATTAAAATTACCTCCAAAAAACGTTTCTTCATGTGGTTATTAGAATGGGAATGTTACTTTGAACAAAAACATTTGCGCAACATTCTTAGAACGTTGTGGGAGGGTTACCTTAAAGGCAACCAGTAGGGAACCTCAGGGGAACGTTATTAAAATTACCCCCAAAAAACATGACTTTATGTGATATTAGAACGCTTTGGGAATGTTACGTTGAACAAAAACATTTGCACAACATTCTTAGAACGTTGTGGGAGGGTTACCTAAAAGGCTACCAGTAGGGAACCTCAGGGGAACGTTACAAAAATTACCCCCAAAAAACGTTACTTCATGTGGTTATTAGAGCGTTTTGGGAACGTTACGTTGAACAAAAACATTTGAACAACATTCTTAGAACGTTGTGGGAGGGTTACCAAATAGAAACCTGGAAGGAACGTTCCCGGGAATGTTATGGGAACGTTATGTGTTAGCTGGGAGAGTAATAACTACGACCAAAACTAATACCGATGTTTCCACCGCTGCTTTCTCCATCTTCGCTCTAGTTGTTGGCGTCATAAACTGTCTGCTGCCTACATAGCGTGAAACGCCATCTCTTCTTCATTACGATTGGTTGTCTCACAAAAAACACTGTCAACATTATGTATTCTGTAGGCTAAATGTTGAACTTTTCTCAACTTTAGAAAGCACTCAGCTCTGCCTAAAAAGATGCCATTTGGGGGCATTCTTGTTATACTGTCCATTTATAGTTTCACAAATGAAATTAGCTATGTTCAATCAGAAATAGGCTGAATTTGCCAACTTTGTCTGTTTTGGTTTTTAAAACGATCAATTTCAGTGTGATTTTGCTTACCCTTTTTTTTTCTACATTTTCCATCCCTTTAATGTTAAAGGCATACTGAGCAGGATTTTCCCCTTTGAATTAGCATAAATTCATTCAAAAATGATCCTACTCAATCATTATTTATGGCCCATTGGTAGTCTGTGACAGTGTGTGTGTCTGCAGAGAGCCTGCCTGCTGCCTGGATTTTCTTATTTCTGAATGTTTTGGACATTTCTGGGCGTCAACCTTTTGGCAGTGGGGTGTGTCCGCCTACAACCAAAACCACTGCTGAATCCTTTTATATATCTAAAATCCTCGCTGGTAGTGATGGGAATTATGGCTCTTTGAAGGGAGCCGGATCTTATCGCTCCATTCCTTTCCGTTCTTTTTTCTTTTTTTTTAGGGGGCGGGGGTTACTAGGTTTATCTGTGAAATAATCACTACGATAATGATAGGGTAAGATTTGGATCAGATTCAAACTTAGACATCCCACCAATATAATTTCATTTCGCATGTGTGCACTAGGTTTAGCAGCACTAAATTACTTAATTAATAATTTTGAATGGCTGGAAGTCAGTGGCAATCATTTTAGAAAGCTCTTCATCTATCTTCCCCTGTCTCAATGGGGTTATGACAGGTGCTGCATAATCGTGGAGAGATGTCGGAGAGATGTCTGTCTTGTTTTAGGTCTTGTGCCAATGGTTCTATGAGAGCTTGGTGCCTGGCCAGGCAAAGATGTAGGCCCAGTGCTAGTTTCAGAGGTAGATTCATGGGTGTGAGTGACAGTGGATGACTGACTTGTACCTGATGTGGTACTGGTTTCAGCAGAAGCACTGGCGCGGTCGTTATCTTGTTCATCATTATCGTTGGAACGTTGTCGTCTCACCTCGGCCACTTCCATCGTTGGATGTTGTGTTTTTAAGCCACTTAAAAACACAACATCCAACGATTGTTTGTTGACCCTGCTTTAAATTATATTTTTGATTTGCAAATATTGCGCTCCGCTTTATCGTTGCTTTTATTGCTGAAGTGCATCCAAATGCTGCTGCGTTTTCGAGTTTGGCTCATTTTTTTTCCCCAAACACGTCTACCTCTTGTGACTGGCTGGTTCTCACTGTTCACGTAAAGGGGAGTGGATTTTTACCTTGCGAGGCAGCTGGATTCGCGAGATCACGATCACGCGAGACCATCTGGCGCGTCAGGTTAAGTGGATTTAGGGCAGGCAGTGAAATTTGGGCACAACCATAAAAAGAACGGCTCTCACCAAGTACGACTCGGTTCCCTTCGTTCATACCAAAGAGCTGTTGAAAAGAATTGGATCGTTCACGAACGTAACATCACTACTCGCTGACTGCAGTAGTGCTCCTGAACTCTAATACAGAGTAACTGGAGTTCTGGTCAGAGCTAGCGTGTGTCGTGAGCTGGCAGCTAGCTACCGTTGTTAGCGTAGCTGATAGCTAAGCTAACTCCGCGTCGCTCTTCATCCCCATCCTCTCCTTCAATACTCTCCAACGGGTGAAAGCCAACCCCAGATTCACTCTCGTTTTGGAATGAGCCTCGCTTGGCGTTTCTCCTTGCTGTACTTTTTATGTACTTTTTTACTGTTTTTTACCATTCTGGCAACCGCGTTCAGGGGGTGTGTGTTTCGCGTCTTGTTGAGCTACGGCGGTCAACTTTGAAAGTTGTGTTTACAAGCCACAACTGGCAAAATCCTACTGAGTATGCCTTTAATTGTGACAGTTTTACATGCACGCGCCACGATTAAAGATATTTTTTATATCAGTTTTGCCACACCTCTCAGGCTCATCCACTCCCATTCAGTTCCAAATGGCGTCGAAAACAACTCCGGAGACTTCTGATTCGGTCAGTCAAGGTAATCCATCACTGAGAATGAGAAGCCAGCAATCAGGTTTTGAAAAATTGCATCAGAATGGTAATATCAGGCGATAAACAATTACATTTTGAAGGAAGTTCCGTTCACCGTTTCATATTAATGCACAGGAGGGGCGTCGTACTTCTGCTTTCTGCTTCTCTGATTCCCGGGTTTTCCTTTCCGAAAAAAGTGTCCAATAGCTAACATTCTCTGCAGTTACATTCTGTCAGTCACAACCCACAAAAGCACCGGAAAAACGATCTACACTGATGTAAAACAGTAAGGGAATGTAGGAAATTAGCCAAAACTCTAATCATGCTGGAACTGACCTTCAAATTCAACGATGCACTGGGCCGGCCAACTTTTTCCTCAAACAACTTAATAAGCCAGCCGTAAACACGTTTTCCATCTCAGGAAAGTAGTTCTGTATCACCGAAAATAGTCCCTGTCGTAATGAGGAATTTGTTCCCATTTGAATTTGATTTGGTAATAACTACAACCAGTGTTGCCAACTTGGCGACTTTGTCACTAGATTTAGCAACTTTTCAGAACCCCCTGGGGACTTTATTTCTGAAAAGCGACTAACGACAAATCTGGCGACTTTTTCTGACCATGGGGAACAATCTTGAAGTGTTGAATCCCAAAGCATTTGCCAATAAATTGGTACGGCTGATGCCGGTTTGCTCTACTTGCTTGTCATCCAGAGAGGTCTGATGATCACAGCGCTTCCCATACACAGCGTAGCCCCCCTCCCTCTGCTGCGAGCGGAGACTGTAGGTTATATATTGATATGCAAATTAGCATATGACGTCATCCGGCGACTTCTAGCGACTTTTTGAGCAGCCAATAGCTACTTTCCTTGGAAACAAGTTAGCAACACTGACTACAACAGTCTGACTTTTCATGGTAACAGTTAACGATTTTTAAAATGTAAACTATGTTTTTATGTGTTTAATGGTTTTAGCTTACAATTAGCTTACAATTGGAGCCAATGTCTTCCGGGTTGAAGGCTAAAAAAGGGTATGTGGGAAATCAGAAAGTAATGGGAGTAGAGCAAACACATTGTTGATTTTGTTATTTTCATAGGATTTGTTGATGATAAGAAATATATTTAAAAACACCAGTCGTGTCCTTTAAATTTGACTTTCTGAAACCTACAGATAGGGCCTGGGACCTTTGTCGCATGTCATCTCCCACTCTCTGTTCCATCCTTGCTGTTTCTTTCTGCTGCCGACTATCAAACAAAAATCTAAAATGGGAATAACCCATAACCACCTTCTGTCCACCTTGCTCCCACTTCTCCCATTGGCTTTCCTGTTAAAAAAAAGAAAAGGTGCTGGCAGTTTGAAAAAAAAGCATAACAGTGTGAACTTGCCCCTGCTCGACGCTGTTGTTTGCTCTCAGCCTGACGCTCACAGAGTCAGAAAGAAAGAAAGAAAGAAAGAAAGGAGAGGAGGAGGAGAAGGAAGGGCTGGAAAAAGTCAAAGCCCGGTAATGTGGAGACGTCATTTTGACAGGAAGGCGATTTGCCATCTCCTCTCACTTTGCGGCTTGTGTTTGTTTTTCACATGTGGTTCTTCTGCCTGACGCCATCGCCGGAGTGCTTCATGGGCTCTACCTGTAGAGAGCGCCATCTAGTGGTGCTGCACTCCTCATTGGTTCACCATGCGTCCTCATCAGAGGGGAGAGGGGGGCGATCCTCATTACCGCATCAGCTTGATGTCTGTTGTCTCCTTACAAGTCATGAGAAATCCATTTGGGATTGAAATACTTTCTTTCTTTCTTTCTTTCTTTCTTTCTTTCTTTCTTGCTTTCTTGCTTTATCTGTCTTTCTCTGTCTTGGTCGCTCTCCTTTTCTCTGAACTTAATCAAGTGATCAGTTCTGTCCCTACAAGTCATGAGAAATCCATTTGGGATTGAAATACTTTCTTTCTTTCTTTCTTTCTTTCTTTCTTGCTTGCTTGCTTTCTTTCTTTCTTTCTTTCTTTCTTTATCTGTCTTTCTCTATCTCGGTCGCTCCACTTCGCCCTGAACTTGATCAAGTCATCTGTTGTCTCCCTACAAGTCGTGTGAAATCCATTTAGGATGCAATTCTTTCATTCATTCTTTCTTTCTTTCTTTCTTTCTTTCTTTCTTTCTTCTTTCTTCTTTGATTCTTTCTTTCTTTCTTTATCTGTCTTTCTCTATCTCGGTCGCTCTCCTTTTCTCTGAACCTGATCAAGTCATCTGTTGTCTCCCTACAAGTCGTGTGAAACCATTTAGGATGCAATTCTTTCATTCATTCTTCCTTCCTTTCTTTCTTTCTTTCTTTCTTTATCTGTCTCTCTATCTCGGTCGCTCTCCTTTTCTCTGAACCTGATCAAGTCATCTGTTGTCTCCCTACAAGTTGTGTGAAATCCATTTAGGATGCAATTCTTTCTTTCTTTCTTTCTTTCTTTCTTTCTTTCTTTCTTTCTTTTTCTTTCTTGCTTTCTTTCTTGCTTTCTTTATCTGTCTCTCTCTATCTGGGTCGCTCTCCTTTTCTCTGAACTTGATCAAGTCATCTGTTGTCTCCCTACAAGTCGTGTGAAACCATTTAGGATGCAATTCTTTCATTCATTCTTCCTTTCTTTCTTTCTTTCTTTCTTTCTTTCTTTCTTTCTTTCTTTCTGTCTTTCTTTATCTGTCTCTCTATCTCGGTCGCTCTCCTTTTCTCTGAACTTGATCAAGTCATCTGTTGTCTCCCTCCAAGTCGTGTGAAATCCATTTAGGATGCAATTCTTTCTTTCTTTCTTTCTTTTTTTCTTTCTTTCTTTCTTTCTTTTTCTGTGTCTTTCTCTAGCTTGGTCACTCTCCTTTTCCTGGTAACACTTTACAATAAGGGTCACTAAGTTAAGGGTTAGTTAATGCTTAATAAGGGTTAGTTAATGCTTAATTAACAGTTTACTAATGTGTAATTTACTAATGGTGTTCATGTTAACTAAGGTATTAATTTATACATTATTTAATAGTTTATAAAGATGACTATTCAAAAATGAATGCCTTAGTTAACACCATTAGTAAATGATTACCAGACATATTAGTTAACTGTTAATTAGGGTTAGTTAATGCTTATTAGTGACCCTTATTGTAAAGTGTTACCCGTGTAAAATCCATTTAGGATGCATTTCTTTCTTTCTTTCTTTCTTTCTTTCTTTCTTTCTTTCTCTCTCTCTTTCTTTTTCTGTGTCTTTCTCTAGCTTGCTCGCTCTCCTTTTCCCTGAACTTGGCTTGAGCTTGATCAGTCCCAGTTTATTCAGATCTGGCGACATGGCAGAGAGGCGTGGCGAGGGAGGAGACTATAGCTGATAGAACCCTAATCTGTGTTGACGTCGGATGGGATAAATGCAGGTGGTGACGAACCTGAGTGGCAGCGCGGGTCGGACCCCGAGTCAGACCTGCTCCACTTCAGCGGCTTTCGCCCTCAACCCGTCAATCACGACCCCCTACTCAAGAGGACGAGAGGGGAGAGTGTGTTTTGGTGTTTCTGCGTGTGTGTTTTTCTGAATAAACAGGCCTGTGTTCTTATGCACTTCTGTGCGTGTGTTTGTGTGTACTTGTTTGTCCCCGGGTGTGCATATATATCTTGGTGTGAACCCAGTGGGACAGAAGTGTTGCTCGCGGCTTCAGAAATCATTCATGAGCCCCGGAGCGCTTCCTCGAACCGGAGAGCGGGCCTTCGCAGCGCTTGGCGGAGGCATAGCTTGTTTGGAAAAGAGGGTCCGTGGTCTGCTCTGAGAGAGAGAGAGAGAAGGAGAGAGAGAGAGAGAGAATTACAATGCCTCCAGTTAAAACGGCCTATTCCTGCAGGGAATTTCGGGTAAAGATTCCCTCAAATTCACCAAAAAAAACAACAAAACTCTAACACTTTAGATTAGGGAACACATATTCACTATTAATAAGTTGCTTATTAACATGCATATTAGTAGTTTATTAGTTCTTTATTAGTCATTACAAACCACTTATCAGCACCTTATTCTGCACTATTGTATTCTACAAGTATACCCCATTAACTATGAGTTTTCCCACAATCGCCTCCTAATTAGTGCTCATAGCAGTCAGTAAGGAAGTTGTTGCACATGAATTGGGCTTTTAGTCTGCTTTGCTCCATATGGGGCTTATAAGGTGCTAGTATCACATATTATTGAGAGAAATTATGAAACTATTGAGGGAAAACCCATAGTTAATAGTTAATATGTGTTCCCTAATCTAAAGTGTTACCCATTTTTCCTATGTTCCATTACATTTTTCCGACGGATGACACATCATGGGATCTTGCTAACAAGAACTAATAAACTAAAAACAAGGCAGCAGTAAGCATGTTATCCTCCACCAATTCTGAGCCAATCTGTACCAAATACATCGTCTTGTTTTGACCTGTTATTGCAGCGCCCCCCTTGGGCCAATGAGTGTCATTTTGAAAATAGACGTAGTAGTAGTGATCATTTCCGATCATTTTCCCCACGTATAGTCAAAATCTGATCTCTGGTGTCTGAGATATCACTCGTGACACGAACGATCAAATGATGTAGCGCCCTCTTAGGACCAATCAGTTTACCGTATTTCCTCTAATAGTGGCTGGTAGTCAATTAAAAGCTGGGTCTCCAATAATGTCCGGGGCTGAGGTCGACACAAACAAATAAAGGCCGGCCCCAAATACAGGCCGGGGAACAAAAACAAAGGAAAAAACAACAGTGGATACCAGTAAACTCCTGGTGCCTGTTATATAATGTAACTGTAGTTTGTAGTAACGTACAAGTGACACAAGATGGCAGTATGCCACAAGATGGCTCGGCCGGTGGAAGTCTCTGGAGCATGCCGTCGTCGACTACCGTAATTACCGGTAATGCATTGCAGTAACAAAAAAACGGCTACCTAACGAACCCCAACAGAAGCAGATCAGAAAACAAGGAGGCTTCGTATAAAATATGAGCAAATATACTTATCAAACAGAGGGAATTAGAAATAAAGGCCTGTCTCTAATATAAGCCTGCTTCCAATAAAGGCCTGGTACCCTCTGCAGTTGAGGTAAATAAAGGCCTGGGCCAATATTAGAGGAAATACGGTAATACATAAAATGTCTGTGGTGAGATGCATAATTTCCCTGAGTTTTGTCAAAATCAGTGTCAAAATGAATGAGCAAACAAACCGATCCTTAGAACACCCACTCCAACTTCCTAACTATTATTAATTCCTAAATATGAATACGAAGGCTTGATGGGCAATGTATGAACATTTTTACACCATAGTCGGACTTCCTGGTTAGATCAAAGGGAAGTAAAAAGTCAAATCGTTTTTTAGTATCCACAAATTGGCAAGCAGAAGATGCCTCACCACGACCACAATGATGTAAGCTTTGTGGTTCCTCACAGCGCCAACAGAGGGCGCAGGATTCGCCGTCACCACCCAGCCGGCTGTGGCACAACGCCACGCCACCCTGGTGTTTGCCAGGCCTGTGGCTGGCGGCACAAGCGCTCTGAAAGGGGAGCTCTGTGTGTATGTGTGTGTGTGTGTGTGTCTGTGTTTATTAACCACCGGATGTGGTGCCACTACATTATGTCTGGTAGGAGAAACAGACACGAGGTCGAAGTGGAGGATTCCTCTGGCTTTCTTAAAGTTAGTGTGAGTGTGTGTGTTTTATTTATTATTGTGCTGGCAAGGTCAGCAAATTCATTTGGGCTACCTGAGGCACCGGTTCCCTGGTCGTGTGAGGGCATTAAAGGAATAGTTCACCCAAAAATGCAAATTCTGTCATCATCTACTCACGCTCATGCCAAATGAAACACAGGTGAAATTTGTTAGTCCATATAACACACAGGGAGGTTGCCAGCACAGCTTGGTAGCAGCCTTCTCCAAAACAACTGAAGTCAATGGGGACCTGTTCTTTAGAGTTCTAAAACAAAAATAGCCAAACAATCACACTGTGTATAGAAAGACCTATACACCATTATTTGTTGCAAATCAATCAGCTGTAGTTAAGATTTGCACTAAATGATGGTGTAAATATACTGTAGGTCTTTTTGGAACTCTGAAGAACTGGTCCCCACTGACTTCATCAGTGGGGATGAAGTCAGTGGGGACCTTCATTTTTGGGTGAACTGTTCCTTTAAAGGATAAGCTCGGCCATTTTGGACCTATATATAATTTGTCTCTTACATTCCTGTAATAGTCGGACCCACAGAGAATATTGACATAGCTGTTGGTTGAAATGATGAGCTACCATTGCTACCCTCTTGCTGCTAACAGTGAGTCCAAATGGGGTTTGTCAAAATATCTCCAAAAAAGCCAGTCTGTGAAAACGATATGGTGACCAACCGACATATTTATATCCACAGCCTGGAAAGCAGCAGCACCACACCATTTCCACTCTTCTTCCAAACTGTACTGCTTACAGTCTGACCTGACCGTCCGCAAAACTACATGACGCTGTAACACGCTTGCACCCCACAGCTGTCTATGCTGTGACAGTCAAATAGATCCATGATTTCCTGATTAGTGAAAGTGTGCGTAATGGAGGAACTGTGTCATGTTTACGCTCAACTCCCATGTGGAGCCTACAGATGGCTTTTTTGGAGATATTTTGACAAACCCCAGTTAGACTCATTGTTAGCAGCAAGAGAGTTGGGTCCAAGTACTACAGGTATGTTAGAGAAAAATTATATACTGTATATAGGTCCAAAATCGCTGAATTTACCCTTTAATGTTCAGATGCTATGTGGCACACACTTCTTCTTTGGCTGAACTCAACCTGAAAATAGTCATAGTGATGAGTGAACCATGATCTCCACACTTTGCCTGTGCAGTCCAGGTCCTCCGCATGGTGGCGGAGGTCTGGCCATGAGATTGGGGGTCCCAGCATGCATTGTGTGGACACCCTGGACAGGTCACCAATCCATCACAGGGTGAACACAGATACTCCCATGCATACCTCAGGCCAATTTAGAGTGTCCAGTCCACCTGATTGTGGTAGGAAACCCAGGAAAAGACGCTTTTTTTTTTCTTCATTTTTATTTTAAGATCTTAATCCCCCAAAGCTGAATTGTTTTCCCATACCTTCTCAATCCACCAATGGTTGATGTGCAGGGCCCCTAGGGCAGGTTGGTGTATCTTCACGGATAGTTCAATAGGTATGACCTAACCTGCTGTTTGGAACCTGGGAACCTTCTAGTTGGAAGAACCACTAGGATCGCCTATTGGTTAGTCTCAAAATGTACTCACGTCATTCCCCAATGTGTGCTCTCTAATAAGGCAGAAATATCATTAAAATTATCTTAAAAATGACGTACCCAGAGATAGTCGAAGGTTTTAAGGCCAACACCTTTGGATCCACAGTGTGCCTCTGCTGGTCTAGGATCGAATTCCGCCATAACTTTCTCCCTCTCTGCTTTCCAGCAAAATGATCCTAAAGCCGAGTGTACTAGCCAACCTCTTTAATAAATAAAACACACAAAATATGTCATCCATCTTTTAGATTATATAGATTATAGTGTTTTGGAGAAAATTGAGGAAAAATGATGGTTCTCGCTATAGCGCTCGCAGATTGATACCAATTTCCTCGCTCTGCTCCGTACATTCCAGAGGCGATTTACAGCCTCAAGGTAATTTTGACATCCAGGGGAATCACTGATAGCCATGGAGGGGGTGTGGCCAGCGGGAGCAGATGTGCGGAGAGCCAGTGGAAACATGTTCCGGTGCTTTATTTAAACAGGATGCGATAACTGCCTGTCATTGATATTCCTGGCGACGGGATGTTGTGAGCAAGCGCTGACACTTTTTCCTCATCTGACTTTGAGGTTTTGTATAAAGGTGATTTGGATCATCTGTCCCGCGAGGGGGAGGAAACGCCCTCGTTCACCTGCCCCGAGGGGGGAAATCTAACGTTCACGGCTTGGGTCCAAGTGATTCTCACACTGTTTGACAGTACAGAATGCAAAGTCCTCCTGTGGTGAAGGCATGGCTATAATATATCCCCATAAAATATTAATAGTCTGCCTGAAACAACTCTTCCTCTCATGAACTAACCGCAACCCAAAATGATCTGATATATACTGTGTGTTATCATATTCACCCTGGTGCTGGAACGATCTCCAGTCAATCAGTTCAAACAAATTATCCACAGTCTTATGCAAGATGTTTGCTCCTGTTTCTGATCTAAATTGTGATTTTCTTTATTGTACATATTTGACTATTTTTGTATTTTCTACTGTATTGTATGTTTTATTGTGTAACCCCTGCTGCTATTTCCTGGCCAGGTCTCCCTTGAAAAAGAGATTTTGAATGGGAAAATAAATCACATATCCTATATATTAGGGCTGGGCGATATATCAATATTATATCGATATCGTGATATGAGACTAAATATCGTCTTAGATTTTGGATATCGTAATATTGTGATATGGCATAAGTGTTGTCTTTTCCTGGTTTTAAAGGCTGCATTACAATAAAGTGATGTCATTTTCTGAACTTACCAGACTGTTCTAAAACAGGGAAGGAAACCCTGTCTTTGCATTTTATTTTGATCACAGTCTTGTTTTAATGAAAGTGCTTGTGACATCTCACATGTGGCTTTGACTTACAACTGAACATTTAGCCTACTTTGTAGAAAATACCGAGATATATATCGTGTATCGCCATTCAGCCTAAAAATACCGAGATATGATTTTTGGTCCATATCGCCCAGCCCTACTATATATCTTATTTTAGTCTGGCATAAGGTGAAATTAAAGCATAGGGAACAGGTCTGTGCATTGAGATGAAAATCAGCATCCAGGATTATAGAATACTGGTTGCCATCTTGGACCTTTTTACAGCAGAGGAAGTTGAAAAACAACAGATGGCATCCTGGAACCAAAATATTTTGGCGGGATCATGAACATCAACACATGCTTCAAATTCAAGCCTTGTCTGTAACAAAATCCACATTGATAAACTGGAAATACCAAAACCAATTTACGACTTGTGTCCACCGCCCTAAAGCAGTGACTGATGTTGAATGTTCTGCTCGTCTCTGCTGATAAAGCAATCCACTGAGGAGGCTGTTCTGTTGGCTTTCTTCGCTAACTCAACATGCTTTGCAAGCTCTTTGCTTGTTTCTCGGACTAATGTGGATGAATGGTCAGCGTGAGTCTAGAGTTAGCCCTTAAAGGGGCAATAAGTACATTTTTTACGGTTTAGAGGTTGATAGTTTACATCAGTGGTTCTCAACGTGGGGTCCAGGGACCACCAGGGGTCCTTGAGGGGGTTCCAGCGGGTCCCCAGCAAATTGATGAATTGTTAAACTTCAGCATTATTTCATTTACAAGAAGTTAACACAATTAGAGAATGTAGAAGAATGACTGTTTTGATCATAGTTTCTCTGTTATCTCTCTACCTACAATACAGATAGTCATGGAATTCTGGACAAAATCATATCTAACAATAAAAATATTCTCAGATTAGAGTCCGAGAGATAAAAACTTATCAAATGGGGGTCTGTGGCCCTGATGTGGACTAAATTAGGGGTCCTTAATATGAAAGTGGTTGAGAATCACTGGATTACATGATATCCCTTTAAAGACATGAAGCTACCTGCAAAGCCAGCCCTGTGACACTGAACCTTGAGCTGAATCAACCAGCTCACATGTTGAAAACAAACACCAGGATTTACAACCAAGGCTTCAAACTGTGTTGAGGTCCTAATTTCTGAATGTTTTAGCTAGAATACTAGAATACAAAACTGCACATAAACAAGGGTCTTTGAAGGTCTTTTCAAGACCGTTTGATCAATTGTGTTCCATGCATCACAAATGGCTTGATTGCATGCAGAAAATACATTTTGTCAAATTGAAAATGGAGATTGACACTGTCAGATTGTGTATTCCATAAGTCAGTGGTTCCCAACGTGGGGTCTGGGGGACCACCAGGGGTCCTTGAGGGGGTTCCAGGGGGTCCCCAGCAAATTGATGAATTGTTAAACTTCACCATTATTTAATTTACAAGAAGTTAACACAATTAGAGAATGTAGAATAATGACTGTTTTGGTCAAAGTTTGACTGTTATCTCTCTACCCACAATATAGATAGTCATGGAATTCTGGACAAAATCATATATATATCATATATTCTCAGATTTGGGTTTAAGAGACAAAATCTCATCAAATGGGGGGTCCTTGATATGAAAAAGGTTGAGAATCACTGCCATAAGTGAACTGTATTGGCACTGATTGTGTTTTGTGTTGATTCACAGATTTAAATGAGTGCCAGCTGCAGGGGGTGTGCCCTAACGGAGACTGCCTGAACACCATAGGCAGCTATAGGTGCATATGTAAAGCTGGCTACATGCCTGACCCCACGCTCTCCACATGCATACGTAAGTCCTAAAGTCTAACCCTGTCTATCACTCTCTCTCTCTCTCTCTCTCTCTCTCTCTCTCTCTCTCTCCCTCTCACCCTCTCCTCACTTCCACATTCATAATCAGCCAGACCCAGAAGAGCCAAGAGTGCAGTGGCAATGCGAGCAGAAATCTTAAACTGACATAAATAAATGCATTACATTTGCATGGCCGTTTTCTGAAGTTCCAATTTGCAATTCAATAGCTTTGCTGTACGACTTTGATATTTCCCATTAAGACAAAAGACATGGGAAATATAAGTTGCATTTTTCATTAGTTCCACCTTGCTCCAAAATGCAGGCGTAGCAAGGATCGCTGGGAATGCCGCTAAAGCTGTGTGTTTGATGATATGCATATGAATGTGGTGAAACAAATGAAAGTGCATGAATGAAAAGCATGGTGTTTATCATATCAATCGGATTGGCCTCCCTCAAGCATGGAGCACAAGGCACAATGTATTGCCAAACCCAACAGACCTCATTTCTCTCAGCTACAAAGGGGGGAAGAAAAGGGGTGGGGGGGGGGGGATGGAAGAAGGCAGGAAGGGAAAGGAGGGAAGAAAGTGTTAGATGAGTGACTAAGATCCTAGCAAAGTGGCAATGTCCCCTCATGTCTTGCCTCATGTTTTGTCACAACCATGAGTTTGCGTATGTGTGTGTGTGTGTGTGTGTGTGATTGGTGGGGGGGGAGGGGGGCGGGGTCTCGTGGTTCTCCTCTATTTATCTTATGGCTAATCAAAGCCGAACGGCCATTCATCAGCATCACCGGTTAATCCAAGGAGCCCGGCAGCCGGCTTGTCCTTTACATGGAAAAGGGAGACTCAGGAAATTCATCAGAGACAGTGGATGCCACCCATTGACCTCCCGACCTCCCCCACAAACACACACACACACAAACAAGTCCAATTCCAGTCCCTGTATCTTTAGCTAAGCATGATGGACCTGTCTGCGCTTTTTGCTGCAATTGACCTTCTCTGGTGTTCATACCAGTTATGAACACATGAAGAAATAGCTGCATATGAGCATTAGTCCAGACTGCTGTTTGCCCTCACTACATTTTGTTATCCTAGGCTTTCCAAGCATGAGGAACTGCTGCCTATCAGATGTCAACATCCGTTTCTTAGTACTCATAAACCCTTGTGTTTTGGGGTCTTTCCTGTAAGTGGTTGAGATGATGTTCTCACGCCTAATGGACCACACCGCAGTTCTTTTTGGAAGAGAGTTCAAATTGCATTGTTCTCACCTGGCCAAATGAACCTAACTATCAGGGTTCCTACGCAGGTCTGGAAAGAAAGTCTGGAAAAGTATTAAAAATGAATTTGATCATTTCCAGGTCTTGAATAGTTTGGGAATTTGAAAAAATGTCTGGAAAAGTATGGAAAGTGTTGCGGTTCAGGTCCGATACACACATAATTCTAGCTTTTATGTTGTTGTAGAGCCACTTTGAGTCCACAGTTTTTGTTGATGTGAAGAATAATGTTCAGATAGAGGGACGCTCTTATTACCCAGCCGCTGTCAGCATGCATTATATCAAATACCCACCAAAATCAAATCCGGTCAAGAACATAGGGTCTGGGGAAAAATCTGGAATTTTAAAATGGAAACCATGTAGGAACCCTGCCAATCATCTCACATATTGTGATATTTGTCGCTGTGAAGAACAATCTTCATCTATACAGTGATATGACCTAGTTAGCAGGGGCAAGATGTCTATCTGCGTAAATCATATTGAACACCAGACAAAATCTTCAAAACAAATCAAGGTCTGGAAAAAGTATGGAATTTTTTAATTGAAAATGTGTAGGAACCCTGAACTATAAGACACAATCCAGAGTTCAAATAAACCATTGTTAACATGCTTGGTGTGAATATACCCCCAGTTTCTCTAGCACTGTGCCACGACAATACTTTGTATCTAAGGTGTGTGATCACACCTTTGTATTTGGTCCTTTTAGGTTTACACTGCCCGATTACAAGCAAAGCAGGGCTTGTCAGCAAAGGTCACAAGTAGCTTGTTAATTGGACAGAGTTTTGGCAACCTGTCATCCCAGCCTGATCTCCTGAAATGTTGTGAAATGAGCTTAATGTCTTAAAATGCAAATACCTGGTGCGAGAAATACATTTTCCCACCAACGGGTGTGTAAACATTTGCCTTTAACTCTAACGGCCCAGGTTCAATTCCCAACTCATACCAAGAGAATTTCTACTGTGAGTGAAGTTTTAATTTTTTAGTTTGTCTTATTTAACCATGACCAAAGCCTTTCCCTAACCTTACCCAACTTTTTTTAATTGCCTAACCTTAACCTTAACCCAAACCTTAACCAAAGTTTTTTTAGTTGCCTAACCTTAACCAAAGTTGTTTTTCTTGCCTAAACGTAACTGTTAGTTAACCTTTACACGTGATGAACAGGTGTCCAATTTGTTGGGGAATGTAATCTTCACGTAATTTGTGTCCACAATACGTAGTCTGCATTTCAGCGCTTATTTTCATGAAATTTTATGAGGCCAGGTTGTGTCATTCCTCGAGTTTAGAGAGTTTGGCAGCCAGGAAGAGCCAAAGCCGATTCCTATCCCTGTAACTTGAGCTAATCATGATGGACTTGTCTGTGCTGGTAGCTGTAATTTACTACCCCTGGTCTTCACACCAGGTAAGAACACATGGAAATAGCTGAATTCAAGCATCAGTCCAGACTGCGGTTTGCCCTCGATTTTGTTATTCCGGTTTTTCAAAGCATGAGTAACTTTTGGCTATCAGATGTCAACATTCGTCTCCTTATACCCACAAAATTGTGTGGAACAACATTAGGGTTGGGTATCGAGAACTGGTTCCAGTTTAGTCTCGGTTCCAAATTGTAATTTGACACGTCATCATTTTGTTATTTTATCATAGTAATTATCTACTCACCCTCATGTCAGTCGAAAACACCAGTGAAGTTTGTATGTCAAAATAACATACAGCTAGATTGCAACACAGTTACTTTGGAGTTCCAAAAACAGCAAAAGAACGACCATAAAATGACTCCAACTGCTTGTGTTGCATAGTCAGTGTTCTGAAGCCAAACGATTGCACTGTGGGTCCAAAAGTCCAATATTTACCTCATTATCTCCAAGATTTTCCGCACTTGTTCTGCACCCCGCCAACAGTCACAGCAGTAGCAAGTAGATGCTGCATTCAAATGCCGGTGGAAATATTGTAATTACAGGTAGAGCGCGCCTGAACGACCCAATAAAGCGGTAAATACAAACAGAGTCGGATCTTACATGATACCCAAGATGCCAAGATGGGACATTCTCACTCTTTGTTTAACTTTTAGATGCATATACAACAACCTTTAGCCAATAAACGAATTAAGATATCAAAACTGATGTGAATGTCCTCCTCTTCATTCTGCTGTTGTTGCAGCTTATTTTCAGGTAATTTTGTTTTGTTCAGTGATTTTTCCACTCGTTTTTGTATTGTTCTCTCAAGTAAGGCATTATGCCAGATGTGCCTTAGCTGATTCGAAAAGTAATAAGTAAGTAAAAGTTAAGTCTTGAGTAATAAAACATTAAAGTGATGTTGAACTTTGGTAGTACCTTGGGTTGTGTAGCTTCCTAGAAATGAACCTCAAAATCGATATTAGCCAGTGGTGGAAGAAGTACTCTGATCCTTTACTTAAGTAAAAGTAGCAATACAGCAATGTAAAAATACTCCATTACAAGTAAAAGTCCTGCATGAAAAATCCTACTTAAGTAAAAGTACATAAGTATTAGCAGCAAAATGTAGTTAAAGTATTAAAGTAAAAGTAGTGGTTTGGTCCCTCTGACTGATATTTTATTATATATGACATCATTAGATTATTAATACTGAAGCATCTGTGTGTAAGCAGCATGTTACCGTTGTAGCTGCTGGAGGTGGAGCTAGTTTGAACTCATAGACATCTGAAATGTGACCCTGACTACACACTGCTTTTTGTAAGACGTCAAAAGCCAAAAAGGTTGGAAACCACTGGTTTCATCTTTAACAATGTGTTGTATTTTAAAAGCTTGTTATATTATCCATTGTGTCAAATCTTCATCTGAAAAGTAGCTAACCCTAACCCTAACCCTCAAATAAATGTAGTGGAGTAGAAAGTACAATATTTCCCTCTGAAATGTAGTGGAGTGGAAGTATAAAGTAGCATCTAATGGAAATACTCAAGTAAAGCACAAATATCTCAAAATTGTACTTAAGTACAGTACTTGAGTAAATTTACTTAGTTACTTTCCACCACTGGTATTAGCCATGGTTGATAGACATAGCCATGGTGATGCAGCTGCAAAACCTCTATAGCTACTGATACCAAGCCCATTTTGCTGTGTAAGAGGAGCCTCTGAGTGCCTTCTAAGTGCAGACTAATAAATTAATGCAATCCATGTGCAGTGCTGACTCAAAACACATTCAATCCTTCTCCCCGTTTCACCATTGGGACGAATCCGTACAGTAATTGTGAAACTATTCCGGTGGCACGAGACTCAAACTTTTCAGACAAAGTCGTAGACTAAAAAAGGTTAAAAATACACAAATAATGTGCTTTGAAATTCACATACCACGTGCGATTCAGATCCAAATAGGGTAACGTGATGTGGGATCAAATTCCACCACCGTCTAGGAATGAAGAAGTGGACATAGCAGGGTCATCCAATTGGACTCTCATTCCTTCCCTGTCTCCCTCTCCCTTTTTCTATCTCTACCTATCTATCTTTTCCCTCTTTCTCTCCCTCTCCCATCGTACTTGGATGTCCTCCAACTTCTGATAGGTGTAAAAACCTCTTATTGAGTCATTAGTGAACCTATTTAATCAGATATGCCTTTTGGGAGCTGATAGTGCCAATAGAAATTCGAGCAATTTCAGCTAAGTTTGACACTGTCAGGCCCGTCAGATACAGTTTTGGGAAGGCTACAGACATATTAATTAGTAACTTTGGCGAGGGTCTGTGAAAGGCATGTATGTGGGTGGTGTAGGAGGATAGGGGATGGTGGTGTGGTGAGGCAGGGGGGTGAGGGAGGTAGGGGGGGTGGAGGGTCTAATGGGGTTTTGGCAGGAAACCAGAGCAGTGGATGAGAGTATCTGTGTTGGCTAGCACAGGAGGTTTTCCCAACCGATCCTTGAGGTTTGAGACTCGGTGGCGCCGTCACAATTGAGAAATCGAGTGACAGGGTTATCACTGTTTAGAGCTTGTGTGTGTGTATCTGTATTGATACTTTCTGTATTGTTACACTGGGCTGATATTGGCTTTATTAAAAATCGTCCATCTCCAGCATGATGGATATGATGCAGTTTGATTGATTACATATTTATTGTAGAATTGATCAATCCTACACTGATTGTCTATGGGAAGTCCTTAACCTGGATTGATTCTCATATAACATTTTGAGCTGATTCCTCACGTTTGCATGAATGTGTGTATTATTTTCTTGGGTTCCAGTGGAGAGTTTTAGTGTCCCATGGTATAAATGCTGTTTGAGAGGCTTCCCCACCCAGTCCTACACATCGGGTTGGACGTTACACGCAAACAAAAACAACGTGAAAAATTAAGGACAGGCACGGCAATTTAGAGCGGAACCTACAGTTCATACTCACAAAATACTACTGCATTTTTTCAATAAATCTTAGTGTTGTTTTTTCCCCATACAAATTGAACAAATAATCTTCTACAAAACTGTTCCTTCCATCTTTAAGAGCCTACCTTGGAAATACTTACCAAACATGAGTTTGACGCAGCTAAAACGTTTCGCTTCTATTAACGCCCCTGGCATCTGTTCTGCCATGTTTGGTCATTCAACAACGTGTTGGTCTTGGAAATGCATTATGTCCATGGAACGAAAATGTGTCTCCTTCCACAGACAAAATAGTCCATTTACTTTTCAGATATATACTGTATATGTATATATATCTATATATATAAATCTATATCTATTATATATATATATATATATATATATATATATATATATATATATATGTATATATATATATATATATAAATATGTATCATCAATATATGAAATTCAAAGTTATTGCCGCATATTCTTTCTAAAGAATTTGGATGTGGAGGTAAGTAAATTGTTACCGTTATAAGGTTCTTTCTGTCTATGTGAGGTAGAGTCTGACAAAAAAATTTATTTTTGAGGGAAAACAATGATTCCTTTTTTTTTTGGCTTGAAAATTGCTTAATTTGAAGATATGAAATATGAATATCAGCGCAAAATATCTGCAACATCAATCCAAAAATCTTGGTAATGTATGGTCCTCCAAAAAACCCTAGTATCCATAAATGCATATACACTCTTTGTATCACAATATAATGAATGGAAACTTGAGAATCCTTTCAATCTGTTTTGACAAAATTGTAGCACTAAAACTACCCAAGGGGCTACATTTTAGCAGCATTAAAACCTCAGAACAAGCTTCAATAACTTTTTACTACAATTAGTCTTAGAAATGACTTCCTCTCGGTAACATAGTTAACAGAAAGGAAAAGTTGGACTATCATAGCATTCTTTGTTCCCCTTGGAGGTCAATGTTCTGTCTGTGTTCCACTGGTGCTTTGCCATAGAGCAGTTTCCAGTTCCCATTTGGTTTCGAGGATGTTGAGAACTGGTGTACACCCCCTCATGATATGTAACACGTGGAAAACACTGACTAAACCAAGCTCTGCTGCATGCCTACATTTGAGCCAGCGTTTGAGTTGATTTGGTAGTGCATGAGGCATTGGCATGGAACCCTAGATAATTTCATGTTTTTTCCCTAGAAGAACTTTTTTGTCTGTGCTTTTTCTCTGTGTGCGTATGTTTTGTGTTCAGCTTCCACTGGTTTAATGTAGTTGCTCAGATGAAAATATGAAATGTCTCGGTGGTAGTCCGACTGTCACCGTGAGATTTCATATATTTTTCTCTTTGCACTTTAAATGTTGTTGTAGAAATGTGTTAGAACTGTGTTGGGGGGGCCGGGTTTTTGTACAGATGGGAAGGGAGGGTTGCTTCGGTGAAGGGGACCTCTTTATTTCTCCTCCCTCTCTTTTTCTCTCTTCCCCCAATGTATGTGTCTTCTACACTCTGGCGCACCTCCTCCTACGCCTCCCTCCCCCTCCGCCCTCCGCCCTCCTCCTCTTCGTCCTCCTCCTGCGCTCCTCTTCAGCCAACGCGCCTGCCGTCCAAGAGGAGAAAGGGGCTTGCTTCCGTTTGGTCAGCTCGGGGAGGCAGTGCTTACACCCGGTGTCTGCTCAGCTGAGCAAACAGCTCTGCTGCTGCAGCGTGGGCAAAGCCTGGGGGCCTCGCTGCGACAAATGCCCCCTCCCAGGAACAGGTAAGGCCCCGAGCCATGTCCAGGACCTCAGCCCTGTCAGAGCTCTCTATGGGATGCTGAAGCCCCGAAGCCTTCTGTTCACTCTAGCATGGAGAGAACGTCATGCCAAACTCCATTCAACAATCTGGCAGTTCAGTGTGGCCTTGCAAATCGGCAAATACCTCGTAGAGCATGGCTTAAGACATTTTACGGATCATTAGGGTCTTCTGCTGAAATTATCCACCGAGCAGCACTTTATGTCTATAAAATCTCAACTTTTAGAATTGGTTCACACTACTCGCTACCGCCCTCCACAGTGTATTTTGTAATAGGTGAACCAGTTATAAACTAGAAGGGCACTCGGAGAGCGCAGACCTCCTCCAAGGTTTGTCCTATTATTGCTTGCTCGTGAGTCGGATCCGGATCCGCTCCAAAATTTAATGGGTTCTTCCTTGGCCCATGCTACACCCTTCCACCAAGTTTCATGAAAATCGGGCCAGTAGTTTTTCCGTAATCCTGCTGACAGACAAACAAACAGATAAACGGCACCAAAAACATAACCTCCTTGGCGGAGGTAACAATGAAATTGTATTAGAATAAGTGCTGCTTGGTGTATTTATATTGGTGTAATTGAGGAGTGGCTCCTAATGATTTGTAAAAGGTAAAAGTCATGTTATTCTAGGTATGTACAGGTACATTTGCTGATAAGCAAGACCACACTAAATTGACAGATTTTTGAATGGATTTTGGCATGATTCTCTCTCCATACACAGAACAGAACGTACTGGGGCTATAAGAACTAATGAAAGACCTCTGTGTAAGAGTTGTAAAAGTGGATCTCTATGGAAGTATAGAAAGGATTGTCTTTAAGAATTATGGAAAAGCATTGCTATAAGAAATATAGAGAGGGTTGTCTTTCAGGCATCAGAGCTGTTATTTATTTGGATCCTTTTGAACTTTGAAATTAACAACTGGTATAATCAATAGAATTCCAATTAAGACAAAATTTAGCATCATGTAAGCAGAAAACCAGCTCAACAATGGTCAATTTGTTCACATTTAACAAAGGAGATGAACAGGAGTTAGAACATTGTTTTACTTACATTTGAGGTCCCCAATCAGTATTGATTACAACAGGTAGAGTGCCCCAAAAAGCAGCCTTTTACCTTCACCTGTCACTACTCTGCAGCTGGATGAAACACAGAAAATGACGTCTGGGATACAAAAGATCCTTGGTGTGTCCTATTCCTCTGTCCCCCGATACACACTTCCTGTCTGCATGAGTTTCACAGCTTTGCTAAGTAGTTGCTTTTAGATTTGTTATAGATGCCTTTTACACTAGCTATCACCACACCCACTTTGCTACGCTCCCCTTTGAGATCTTCATTTCACTGCCACATGCCATGTTATGTCAGTACAATTTGATTGACACATTCTGGACGCAGTTTGAATGAGCCTGTGCCTTTTTTTTTCTTCAATGGTTTGGTTGTGGCAGGCACGCGTCTCCAAACTATGCACCTCATGTTTTTGTACACAGTGCGTTTTGTGGCACTGCCCCGGGCGCTCCAAGTTGAACATGTCTCAATGTTATCTGCGTTGCGCATTACATCAACATCAATAGTAGACAGAGAAAAAATTAGCAGTGCCTGGCGGGAAACAAGCAGCCTCTTACAATAAGTGAGTAACGTTAACTTTAGCTACATCCTCCATTTCTGAATGGGCTCCTATCCTCTTACTTCAGGTTAGCTAGCTGACACTAATTACCGTATTTCCTCTAATATTGGCCCGGGCCTTTATTTACCTCAACTGCAGAGGGTACCAGGCCTTTATTGGAAGCAGGCTTATATTAGAGACAGGCTTTTATTTCTAATTCTCTCTGTTTGATAAGTATATTTGCTCACATTTTAGTACGAAGCCTCCTTGTTTTCTGATCTGCTTCTGTTGGGGTTCGTTAGGTAGCCGTTTTTTTGTTACTGCAATGCATTACCGATAATTACGGTAATTGACGACGGCACGCTCCAGAGACTTCCGCCGGCCGAGCCGTCTTGTGGCATACTGCCATCTTGTGGCACTTGTACATTACTACGAACTACAGTTACATTATATAACAGGCACCAGGAGTTTACCGGTATCCACCATTGTTTTTTCCTTTATTTTTTTCCCCGGCCTGTATTTGGGGCCGGCCTTTATTTGTTCGGAGACCCGGCTTTTAATTGACTACCGGCCACTGTTAGAGGAAATACATTAGATGGCTTGCAAGATGTTGAAAAGCTTTGTGTTGCATAGCAACCAGAACGATGTAACGCTCCTTGCGCCCTTTGACCCTTGCTCTCTCTGATATGAGCAACGCTCACAGCTGAGATTTGCGTTTCAGCAAGGAGAAAAAAGCTCCTAGTGTCTGATCAAGGCCTTACTGGGAATGTTGCATCCTTCAGAAATATTTTTTTTCTTTTATTAGACTGAGATAACTGCATACCATGTCCTCCACTCAGAGCAAACAAAGGGGTGTTTGCTGCATCTTCACACTTACAGTTACACAGAAAAAATATTTTTGTGTGTTGCTCAAGCCAAGCCAAACATTCCATTACGCAAGGGAATTTAGTCTTGGAACAAGCATAAGCCTAGTCTCTGTCTGTGCCTGAGTTGTCTGCACTCCTGACACGTTCCTGGATGCCTTGGCCTGATTTCAATTAGAAACATTGGTTTTTAGATTCTTCAGATTGCCAGATCCCCTGGTTTGCCAGTTCCCTGACAGTTGCCAGCACGGTACAGTAGCCTACAGTAGATGGTTATGAAGACTGGATACAGTCAGGAGATAATTAATTGCAAAGGAAAATGTCAACTTGATTAACAACACCTGTCTAGAATATTGTGGGGTTGCCAGTTATTTTTGGGTTCCCTAGGGTGGTGCAGTAGGCAGTGCAGGGGAGGATGCTTGGCTTGGAATGAACCCATTTTCTCCCTTTTCCAAGAACGGGTCTATAGGCAAGATTAAGGAGCGTTATAAAAGTAAATAAGAGACATGTGGACTGTAATGTGGTGGCAAACCAGCCAGCTTGAATTAGTGGAACAATTTCATGACTAACTTTGGTATGAAGGGCAGCACAAGTTCTTTTTCCATCTTCTCTCCATGGGAATGCATTGTTTTGTGGTTTGGCGTTTGATTAATGATTGATCTTTGTGATGTGTTTACTATCTACTGTTTTTGTAATTCTTGGTTTGGTTTTATTTATTATTGGTCAGATGTCAAAAATGTCTTGATTTGTGGAAAATGTTTTGTAGGTGAAAATTGACAGACTTGTTTAGATAAGAGTAAAATGTGTTCTTCTGAAATGTGCTGATATGAAAATAGAGAGGCGGAAAAGACGGAGCTTTGTTGTCCTTCTTTGCAAAATGAATTGAGACCCTTGGCATTTGAGCCATTCCCACGTACATGTTGTCAGGTCCTTATAAAATGTTAGTTACAAGGATGGAACCGAGTGTGACTTAAAGGAATATTTCACCCAAAAATGAAAATTCTGTCATCATCTACTCACCCTCGTACCAAATGAAACACAGGTGAAATTTGTTAGTCCATATAACACACAGGGAGGTTGCCAGCACAACTTGGTAGCAGCCTTCTCCAAAACAACTGTAGTCAATGGGGACCTGTTCTTTAGAGTTCCAAAACAAAAACAGTCAAACAATCACACTGTGAATAGAAAGACCTATACACCATTATTTGTTGCAAATCAATCAGCTGTAGTTAAGATTTGCACTAAATGATGGTGTAAATATACTGTAGGTCTTTTTGGAACTCTGAAGAACTGGTCCCCACTGACTTCAGTTGTGTTGGAGAAGGCTGCTATGGAGTTGTGCTGGCAACCTCCCTGTGTGTTATATGGACAAACTTCACCTGTGTTTCAACTGGCATGAGGGTGAGTAGATGATGACAGAATTTTCATTTTTGGGTGAACTATTCCTTTAATGATTTCATCTTGAACAGCTAGCATGTGCTTTGGGTTAGCCCCTCAAGTTGGAAATTATACCATCAACAGATACTGTATATAATTAACAACATCAGCACAACAATTTATATGTAAAATTGAAAAGAATGTCTTTTTTCATCATGTTCTGCACTTCTATTCACATAGTATATATATTTTCTTTTATCATGTAGCTAAGTTCAAAGAGATATGTCCTGGTGGGATGGGCTACACTGTTCTGCCAAAGCCGCCTGTCAATAAGCCAGTCATCACCTACCAGGAGCCTGTGGCCCTGCCAACCCCAGAACCCCTGCCAACACCAGAGCAACCAGTGGAGGCTTTTGGGAAACCAGAGGGGGTTGTACCAGGTGAGTTTATATCATGTAATAATACCAGCAGGTGTTTAACTTAGTTTAGTTAAGTTTGACATGAGTAACAAGTGAAAACTAGCTTAGCACTAGCTAGATGCTTGCCTGCTGTGAGCGTCTTGACGAACAATGTAATGAATCCAAATTGAAGAAGTTTATTTATTTCAGTTTGACATGAGTAACAAGTGAAAACTAGCTTAGCACTAGCTAGATGCTTGCCTGCTGTGAGCGTCTTGACGAACAATGTAATGAATCCAAATTGAAGAAGTTTATTTATTTCAGTAGCAGGATAAGCCACTTGAGATGAAGCATTTTGTTTTCGAGGGGGCCCTCCAATAATAGCTCACTAGTAACTTACCGTCTAACGTTACTGCTAGCATGAACTTAGCAAGGCTAGTATCATGCTCCAATATTATGGCACACCATTGCCTCAACATCTCTGAGAACATAGAGAGCCTAAGTCCCTCCCCTTCCGCTGTCCCCCATGGGACCTTATTTCAGAAAAAATATGTACGGTAGTCAACGGCGAGAGACTTTCTTGACTTGCAAAATTATCTTTTAAATTGACAAAACATCATATGTGTAATTCATGGCACAATTCAAACGGGATCAAACAATTACTTGTCTCTCGCCGTTGACTACCGTACATATTTTTTCCGAAGGTCCCATGGTGGTCCACCGGAAGGGGAGGGACTTAGGCTCTCTATGCTAATGTTACATCATCAACAAAGGTTTAAACCCTCTTACAATGGAGTCCAGCAAACAATATGCAAAACCTAAATCAAACAATGTAATGTTGTTAAATGACTTACCTTATCAGGAAATGGAACTAGAAATTAATCTTATACTAGCTAGTTAGCTAACGGTTCCACAAGCAAAGCAATCTTCCAGTGTAACTGCAGTGAAAACTAGTGTCAGCAGGAGTGTCAGCTGGTCTATAAAGGTTACTACCACAGGTACTTCAGACATGGCAGCTCAATAAGGGCCTACAATAATGAAAACACTACAGGCTCTTAGACACATCAGCACAGGGAGATGCTTGCAAGATGTGGTCAACTACATAAAAACTCGGTCCACATTAAGAAGCCATAGACTTAATTCCATTGTGGTCCTCAGGAGGACGGGGACATGATAATTTTTCTTTTTCTTCCCAGATTTGACCTTATATCGCCATAACACAACAAATGACATTTAGTTTATGCTCATAAGTGGTGTCGCCATTACCTTTCAACCACCCTTCAACTTGCCCCGCGTGCAAAATTACAGCCTCTGAATCGTATTTACAGAATTAACCCGGGAGCATATCTATGTTCCCAGGGTCCTATGTTCCCCAGATTTTTATGGCACATAATGGGAACATGACAAAGGGTCCTATGTTCTCAGGGCCCTATGTTTCCCAGTTCTACATATGTGCTCTCCCAGGGTCCTATGTTCCCAGGGTCCTATGTTTAACCCTAACCTTAGAACTGGGGAACATAGGACCCTTTGTCATGTTCCCATAATGTGCCATATAAATCTGGGGAACATAGGACCCTGGGAACATAGGAATCACTCCAATTAACCCTACAATGGTTAGGCCAAAGATTTCCAAGACAGTAAAAGACATTAATAAACTTCAGGTGTATTTTACTTGGCACTCTCTTGTGACTGAACGCAATGCCATTTTTGAAGGATTGCCATTAAGGCAGTTGGAGACAGAAACTTCATTCAAACGCTATTGTGCATGACTGATGAAAAAGTAACTGGCATCAAACAGTGTAACAAATTATGCCCACCGTCTTATGTTTGATGTGCGATCTCATTGATGTTGATTTATCAACAACACTGTGCTAGTGGGCCACAAAAAATGTCTATGTTATAGGAGGAACAGCAATCTCCATTTAACAAATAACAGCACTCAAGTGACACCAGACACCTTTATTTATGATCCTTCTTGCATGTGATTAGGAACCCAGATCTTTCAAAAAAAAAAAAAAGAAAAAATCCTTCTCTTTCGTGACATCTGTTTGTAGAGGACAAGGATTAAAGTGCTTTGGCTCGCCTCGCCTTCCCCCTGCACCCACCCCACCCCAAACCTACTTCCAAAAAAAAAAAAAAAAAAAAAGAGAGAGAGAGAGAGAGAGAGAAACCTGGATGCGGATCTAGGAGATGGAGAGAGAGAGAGGGGAAGGAGCTTCACCCTCTCCTGTTATTATTCAGGACATGCTTGGCAGCCGGCAAGGGAAAGAGAAACTTGGCAGCGTCCGAGCCAAAGCCAGACAGAGTCCAAATTACCGCTAAGCTTCTCTGGAGCGGAGGAGTGCCGAGGATCCCAGGCGCAGGAGGACAGGCTTCGAAAAACAATCTGACAGAAATCCACTGCCCAAACCTGTGTAGATTAGTGTTTGGATACCACCAGAGGCTAATGTGGCGCCTGGCAGCCTTACACCTTGGCATCTTGGCACAGCAGCGCTCAGAGCCTTGCTGGGTACGAGGATGAGAGGGAGGGTTTTTTTTTTATAGCCTCAGTTATGTTGTGTCTCAGACCTAACAATGTGATCTGAGTTGGTTTTTATGACCTTTGCAAGGGGATAACGTGAAAACTTGAAGCCCTCTTAATTATGACATGGCATTGTAAGGAAGGTCCTTATTTGCTGATTAACATTTATCCAGTAGTTATGGAAAAGACAGCTAGCTAAAATGACTCCAGAATTGAAAATGGTCAGGTCTTTGAATTTCATCATTGACATCCTGAATAATATTTTAATTGGTAAAGTCAAAGCTGCACTAGGCAAGTTTTTATGTAAAAAAAACTAGCCATCTTATCAGCTGAAAGTGTGTCCCATCCCAACTAAATGACATGTTTTACCCAAGACCAGTACATTCAAGCAATGTTTTTTGGGTTGTTTTTTTTTATTTTTTTTTATTTGGTTGTATCGCAAACCTCTCTTTACATTTTGTTTCATTTTTTTGTTTTATGGTCAGTAGCGACAACTGCACCAGATCAGGTAGGTTGGGCACCTTTGAAAAGTTGAAATTGTTATAAAAGCAGTTTGCATGCATAGAGACACTCCTTTTTGCCTCCGAGGCCTTCAGGAGTCATCACAGCATCACCTCTGCATGAAGTCAGCGACGTTGCTGCATGTCTTTGAGCTGCTCAACACTGCGAGCGCTGAGTCACTGAAGAATATCTTAACGTTTTTGTCAATGATCGCTGCTGAGTCGTCGCTCTTTGTGCTTTTTTACGCAGCCTCTTCTTCAATATGTAGATGTATGAAAAGCAATCTCGGAACCCATCGTCTATCGGTCTGACAACGATTAGACTCTGGAGGCGACGGCCAATATTTCGGGGTTTCCGGTGTAGCCAGCGGACATCCGGGCCAAGACTTCCTCTTCCGTGCGCCGGTCATTGTTTACAGTCCGATTAGCAACTTGAGACACGAGAGTGGAGTTGGAGTTGAGAGACAACGTCTCATATGCAGATATCTGTTATAGAGATTAGCCGAAATGTCGTCTGGACCTAAAACACCTATAAAAAGTATCGATGTTTGTGTATTGTATTCAACTCCAACTGCATTCTCACGTCTCAAGTTGCTAATCGGACTGTAAACAATGACCGGCGCACAGAAGAGGAAGTCTTGGCCCGGATGTCCGCTGGCTACACCGCAAACCCCGAAATATTGGCCGTCGCCCCCAGAGTCTAATCGTCGTCAGACCGATAGACGATGGGTTCCCAGATTGTATGAAAAGTACCAAAAACGAGACATCTGCTCGGAGCCTTTTAAATGTCTGGCCAGGATCTGAGTTTAATTCACCTCAGACAATAATCCTGGATGATATCCAAAACAAACTTCAAACAGATATTTCAAGTCTGTGTAAAAGTAGGTAGCCCTGTTTTTGCTTTGCGTCTTGCTCACCAAGCCGTCCATTCTTGCTCTGTTCTTATTCTGCAGTCATTTGCCACGCAAGCCGAATGCTAATTTGCTTCCTGTTACACCGCCTATGTCGCATGGCAGTAGCAGTGCGCCGCATTGCAAAGCTGAAAGGATTACAGCTAGACTTCCAGATACGCATATGGTGCATTAATGACCTTGACCCTTTGGCAATATTGTCTGTCTTGTCGTTGAAGGAGCTGGTAGTTCCTGTGGTTAGTGATAGGCCAGTAGTTGAACCTATCCTGCCCCAGCTCTCTCCTGGTGTGTCCACTGTCAGGATGGAGGCAGCCTTCCCAGGTGTGGCGTTATTAGTATTTTATCTCTTTTTTTTTTTTGGTCTTCAAGAGCAACTGGAAATGAGACACTTTACTCCTCTGTAGCTGAGCACTGTGAAACTTCATCACGGTTTGGTGAAAATCATTTTGTACAAATCAACTCTGTTGTTTATCAAGTGATATATAATTAATAAAACAAAATATAAGTTATATTGTGATGAAAATTTAACTTAAGCTGTATATCTTCACACCTTAGCTGTGATTTTAATCTCACATAATCGGTAACACTTTAAATTAAAGTGTTCATTAACTAATATTAACTAATGCATTTATTAACATGAATTAAACATGAATAAGAACATTAAAAAGATTAGTTAATGTTAAATACACATGAACAACAGCATTAATTATTGTTATACATGTTTGTTAATGTTAACTAATTTGCTATTATAAATACATGTGTTATAAATTTGTTAACTAATTTTGCTAACATGCTGAATTAAGTATGAACATTGACATTAACAAAGATGAGTTCATATTAAATGCACAATAAACAACTGCATTAAGTAATGTTGTTGTACATGTTTGTACATATACATGTTATACATAATAATAATAATAATAATAATAATAATAACCATAATACATTTTATTTATATAGCACCTTTCATATCATAAAATGCAGCTCAAAGTGCTTTACAAGAGAAACAATAAAAATCAACAAATAATGATAAAAACAATCCTAAGATATAAAAAGCATAAAACAAGTATAAGAAATATAAATCAGGTATAAAATAAATTAAAAATAATAAAGAACAATCCTAGATATAAAAAGCATAAAACAAGTACATGTATAAAATAAATTGAAAATAATAAAGAACAATCCTAGATATAAAAAGCATAAAACAAGTATAAGAAATATAAAACAAGTATAAGAAATAAAAGAAGTATGAATTAATAACAATGGTGTTTATAATAAAAAGGGGGAATTAATTAAAAGCAAGATCATAAAAATGGGTTTTGAGCTGTTTCTTAAAACTATCAACAGAAGTTCCTTGTCTTATTTGTTATTATTATTATTCTTATACATTAGCTAAAGTGATTAAGTAACAGGTACACCAAATTACATGAATAACACACTATTCATGTTAGGTAATGCTTGTTGTGACTTAATCACTTTAGTTAATGCCAGGATATGTTTAAGTAAAAGAGTTAGGGTTTCAATTTAGACAATGCATTGGCATTAACAAACATGTATAAGAACATTACTTAATGTAGATGTTAATGGTGTATTTAATATGAACTAATCTTTGTTAATGTCACTGTTCATGCTTAATTCATGTTAGTAAACACACTAGTTAACATTATTAACAACATTAATTAATGCAGTTGTTCATGTGCATTTAACATTAACTAATCTCTTTTAATGTTGTTATTCATGTCTAATTCATGTTAATAAACGCATTAGTTAACATTAGTTAATGAACACTTCTGTGTATGCAAATTAGTTTCAACAACGATGTGAGAACGAACTTCTGTGTTCTTCATCTATTAATTTGCATGATACAATACCTGCGACATAGTGATATACTATATATGTAGCTAAATCGGTAACACTTTAGATTAGGGAACACATTAACTATTAAAAGTTGCTTATTAACAGGTTTATAAGTAGTGTATTGATTCATTAGTAGTCATTACAAACTTTATTCTGCACTATTGTATTCTACAAGTATAGCCAATTAACTATGCATTTTCCCTCAATAGCCTCTTAATTCGTGCTTATAGCAGTCAGTAAGGAAGTTATTGCACATGAATTATTAAATATTGAGGGAAATTATGAAACTGTTGAGGGAAAACCCATAGTAATAGTTCATTTATGTTCCCTAATCTAAAGTGTTACAACACCTACTATATTGAATCACATTGTTTTATATATAGGCTATATGTGATATGCTGTAACAGTTCAGTTGCTAATGCTAACTAGCCAGCCAAGTAGCCGACCATAACTGTATTCTCCATAGAAGAGATGAAGGCAGCTGATCCACTAGGAAACCAGAGAGCTGTGATAACATCAAATGTAATGATACTTATAGATAATTAGGTGTTTATGTCACCGACACGATTGCATGAATGTGGGACTGCGCACAATTTGTCTCCCGTGATGAAAGAGGCGAATCGGTGTGCGTCCATTTTTTTTTTCCGTTTCTTTCTTCATCTGTCATATGCGATATCAAACTCAAACTCAGGACTGGGGGGATGATGCATCTCTCCACTACGTTCCAGCATTTTCAAAATTTCACTGCAAGGCGGATGCTAAAATGACAGGTCAAAACAAGGTGACATATTTCTGATTGACCCAGCGGGGGGCTGCATCATTCATGGGGTACGACGTCACATACCCCATGACATGTATATGTTATTCTTTATCTCTTTTTATTTGGGCTCATTCATTACTTCATTCATTATTATTTTTAAACAGTAGTGGAAGAAGTACTGAGATCTTTTACTTAAGTAAAAGTAGCAATACAACAATGTAAAGATACTCCATTACAAGTAAAAGTCCTGCATTCAAAATCTTACTTAAGTAAAAGTACATGGGTATTAGCAGCAAAATGTACTTAGAGTATCAAAGTAAACGTACTCATTATGCAAACTGTCCCCATTTAGAGAGTTATATTTTTAATAAATTATAGGAATATTAATACTGATTTATTCACATACATGTACATGTAAGCAGCATTTTAAAGTTGTCAACGTGAAGCTAATCTTAACAATTTAGCTATACTTTTGGGTAGTCTAATCTATAACAATGCTATTTTATAGTTATTTTATAAAGATGATCAAATGTTTTAAATATAAAATATTGATCTGAAAAGTAACTAGTAACTATAGCTGTGAAATAAATGTAATGGAGTAAAAAGTACAATATTTCCCTCTAAAATGTAGTGGAGTACAAAGTAGCGTAAAATGGAAAGTACAAGTACCTCAAAATTGTGCTTAAGTACAGTACTTGAGTAAATGTACTTAGTTACTTCCCACCACTGTTTTTAACTGTATTTGTTGAATTTTTCAACGACAGTGTGATGAGGAAAATATTTTTCATAGTTTCCTAAGTCTGTCGAATCATCAAAATACCACGTTTGTTAACTCTCAGAAAATGTGTTTCATCAAGAAAGAACACATTGGATTACATTCATCTCTTCTACTCGTTTTTTCTTTCTGTTTTTTTGATTTGTTAGAGGTTGTTGAGAGGAGCTCTCCTCCTGACCCGGTGGAGATCCTCCCATCCAATGCAGGCCAGGACATCGCTCCCACCCAGTCAGCTGGTAAGACGACAACACCCATGCTCGCTTTTCTTCTCTTTTTTCATTTCTTTTCATTTCATTTTTCTTTCATTTTAATTTATTTTCTCTTCATTTATTTTTTGTTCTCTTTTAATTTTTGAATTTTTTTGAATGTATTTTCTTTAGTTTCTCTTCTCTTCTCTTCTCATAATCTATTCTATTCTATTTTGATATTTGATAAGAGACTTTACTGAACAGGTGAATGCACAGCTGACAGGTTCATAATAAATTTAATAATAAAATAATAATTCAATAAAATATTTTTTTTGAATGTATTTTCTTTACTTTCTCTTCTCTTCTCTTCTCTTCTCTTCTCTTCTCTTCTCTTCTCATAATCTATTCTATTCTATTTTGATATTTGATAAGAGACTTTACTGAACAGGTGAATGCACAGCTGACAGGTTCATAATAGAACTGTCCTTGGTGCATACCTGACCTCCTCTACACACACACACACACACACACACACACACACACACACACACACGCTGGTCACTTAAAAAGCATGAATGAAGCATGCCATGTGGGATGGTTGGACAGACGCTGGGTTCATAAATACCCACGTTGTTATCTGTGTCACTCAGCCATTAACATGTCCTTGGTTTGTGTTGAAGGCTGCATATGAGTTCCTGACAGGTCAGTGGCAAAAATAGCAATATAAGAGGAATTTACACTGAAATAGGAGCATGGTGCTTTCTCCACTTTCTCTGACCTCCGACCTCCTGGTTTTGTCCTTAGAGGTTTCTGTCTCTCTTCTGCTGTGGGAATATTTCCAGCTCTGATATATATATAGCAATGATATGGTACCTTTTAAAGGAAAATTCCACTCTTAGATAACACAGTTATACTGACCACACACTATAGGACTTTTACAGTCAGTGACGTCAGGCCCTCTATAACAATAATAATAATAATAATAATAATAATAATAATAAACTTTATTTGTATAGCACCTTTCATACAAGAAATGCAGCTCAAAGTGCTTTACAACAAAGAAATTACATGCACCAAGTGCTTCACATAAAACTTGATAATAATAGTGAAAATAAGATAAAGATGAGAATAGAATACATAGAATGCATCTTCACATGAAAATAGACATAGAATGAGCATAAAAACAGGGATAGAATGCCATAATTAATGTAAAATAAGATGGAGAATAAAACCCACTTGATAATAATAGTACATTTTTCACATTATAAGGACAGCAAGCAAAAAGCAAACAAGAAACAAAAATTAAAAAAGCAAACAAATATGAGGTCATGGGGTGATCAATAAATCAAGGCAAATTTTCCTAATTTAACATAAAATATCGCACATGATACATACAATAATTATGAAAGATCTGTCTTATTGGCTAAATAAACACACCATTTTTCCCACCGTTTTTCTCCCAGTTCTTTTTGGAGCCGTATGGAGTAGGTCATCTGTTCTAGAAGATATAGGTGTTTAACAATAATGACAAAAGGGCCGGCAGTAGGGCAGTTTTTCTGAAGCCAATATTTAGTAATGGCCTTTTTACTTGCTACCAGCAAGCTCTTTAGGAGGTAGGTGTCATCTTTACTTAACCCGTCAGGGATATGTCCAAGATGGAGGGATGTGAATGTTGTACTGATACTAAAACCCAGAGTTTTTGAGATGACTGTTGCTACTTCCAGGCCCTCTAGTCTTGTGGGAACTTGTGCGATCCAATGTGAATCAGTAGAATAGAATAGAATAGAATAGAATAGAATAGAATAGAATAGAATACTTTATTATCCCACAAGGAAATGTGTTTTGCAAGAGTAGTAGACATTGGCACGCACATACGTATAGAACATGGTACAAAAGATCAGGACATGGCCATGCAAGACATGACATGTAAAGTAATTATGTGTCCTTGTTAAGAAAGTTGATGCTGGTTGGGATAAACGATTTGCGTGCCCGGTTTGTTTTACAAAGGAGACTTTTGAACCTTTGGCTAGAGGGTAACAGTGTGTGCTGGTTGTTTAGTGGGTGAGTGAGGTCCTGTATGATTTGTTTGGTCTTGCGGATGGTCCTGATTTTGTAGAGGGATGCTATGTTTTGGCATATGGTGCAGCACACCTCACTTGCTATCTTGACAATTTTAACATTGAACGTCTCTTGGTGCAAAATGATTCTGATTCAAATTGATTCTGAGGGACTGACACCAAAACCTGACGTTTTTAGATAGCTTGTCTGCTATCAAACTCTATTGTAACTGCTGGAAATATGTCAACATAATGTTAAGTTGTCTATGTTTGGCCAAGAAAAATACACAACAACAAAATGGGCCCAAAAATTCAAAGTACATCACCAATAGCTGTAGTTTTTTCGGTGGTATTTCTTCTTTTAAGTAATAATCTGCTACATTATCATAAAATAAATGTGCACTGAATCACAATAGTGATTCAACCTATAACCAGTTCATGGAAGCTTTTGCTGTTCTAAACACTCTGTGTCTGGTAGCATGAGCAGTGATAGCCACCATGGCCAGCTTTGTCTGAACAGACAAAGAAAAGAGAAACTCAAACTGCATCAACAGAAAATCCAAGCTCCGCCTACACTGTTTGATTGACAGGTGATCTCTGGGTAGTGCAGTGCAGAAACACCACAGCATATACAATTTTTTAAAAATGAGGATCTCAAGGATTCCCACTTTAAGAGCTATTGCAGCCCGCTGTATGTGGACATAAATAGTCAAATGAGGTGTACATCAAATCCTGAGAACTGCCTTGTTCGTTTCCTATCTTGAGCCCTGAATAGATTTGGATCTCTGTATAGTTTTTTTTTTTTAGATGTTGTTGTTGTGGTCCTTCCACAGACCCATGGGAGGAACAGATTGGAGTTACTGCTGACACCCACCGGTTTTTATTTCGGTGCCCTCGGTAAGAAATATAGGGGAGCTTTGTGAGTGGGTGATAGAGAGAGAGAGAGAGAGAGAGAGAGAGAGGGAGAGAGAGATCAACAAGGAGTGTCAAGAAAACAGGAGGAGAACTGTGCTGTGCCATGACCCACTAAAACCTACTTGGACCAATCAGCAAACCGCAAGAGATATTTTGGTGCTTTTTGCTAGGCGGATATCCAAACCCCCAGACCTCTCTTGGTGTGTCTGTGTGTGTGTGTGTGTGTGTGTGTGTGTGTGTGTGTTCCCCTGTCATATCCTGCTGTCCGGGAAAGGTGACACCATATTAAAAAGCCCGCAGAAATGTTATGCGTCTAGCTGATGACAGACCCTCTTTTAACGAGGCTGCATAATTACTGTGCTTTATTCCACTCTCTGTTTTAATCATCCTGTCGCCCTCGCCACCATTAGACCTTCATTGTTCCACATGCCTTGATGCTCACTAATGATTGTGAAGCTGGAGTTTTCTTTTAAAAGGCTTTTCCTTTGTAAAACTCAACAACAGTCGAATTGTATCGACCCGCTTCAGATGTTTGAATGGGGCCAGCCTGATACTATTCTTGTACTTAAGTGCCTTTTAACTGCACTTGGTTTATATTAACAAACATGCTACTATGGCACATATGGTGTGGAACTATAGTTATATTCATTCATTCATTCATTCATTCATTCAACCTTTATTTATTCAGGTAAAATCCCACTGAGACCAAGATCTTATTTGCAAGAGAGACCTGAATTACATAAAAAACAAACAATTGTGCAACTATGGCACATATGGTGTGGATCTATACTTATATTCATTCATTCATTCATTCATTCATTCATTCAACCTTTATTTATTCAGGCAAAATCCCATTGAGACCAAGATCTCATTTGCAAGAGAGACCTGAATTACATAAAAAACAAACAATTGTGCAACTATGGCACATATGGTGTGGAACTATACTTATATTCATTCATTCATTCATTCATTCATTCATTCATTCATTCAACCTTTATTTATTCGGGCAAAATCCCATTGAGACCAAGATCTCATTTGCAAGAGAGACCTGAATTACATAAAAAACTCATAAAACAAAAAAAACAACTCATAAAACTAACAATTGAAAAAATAATAAAATAAAACAATAAAAACAATAAAATTCAGTACAAATAAAATGCAATAAGACAATACAGTGTAATAAAAGCATTAAGAAACATAAAAGAAAAAAACAGACCTCTGGTTAAAAACAATTACATTCAGCTCTAGAAAGACTTAAGATCTTGTTTCTAAAATGGCCAAAGGGAATCAGAGAATCGAATTTTAAAATATGCTGTAGCTCATCCCATGCATGTGGAGCACAAAATCTAAAAGCACTAAAAGCACATAGTTATATAGTATTTTTGAAGTGCTACAAAATGGCACCAAAATGGTATAATATAACTTCAGCAATGATACCCAAGAGTGATTTCATGGGGGGAAAAAACAGTATTGTACAGATACAGAATTGTGAGAACTGTGTTACTCACAGGATTTGAACCCACAATCTTTTGCATTGCAGACCTATGCATTAACCATTAGGCTACTGAGTCCACAGGATGGCCATTGAAGAAACACCAAAAAATAGGGCCAAGTTATGAGACTGTCCAAGCTATAGGCTATTTAGAGCCTTAGAGTATTTTAACTATGGTCAACTATGGTTACAATACCACCAAATGTTGCATGCTACCTCAGAGTTGACCTGTGCACATATGTACCAAATTTGTTTAAGGTAGGCCAACAACTTCCTGACTTACAGCAATTTTTGTATATTAGGCCTTGCCTACAAATTTGAAAGCCAGTTCTAGCAAAACGGTATGGACTATCAAAAAACTGCTCGATAACTTTTGTGCAGGACAGTCCAGACATGCTGTGAGCGAAAATTGGTGAAGATTGGACAAAATATGTAGGAGAAGAAGCAAAAAATCTGTTTTGGACTAAATTCAGCATGTCGGAAAACCTTGTGGGCTGAAATGGGAGTGGCCTATATGGATAGATGTGACTTGGCCCAAGGAATCCAGCAATCAAGGAATTTTGTTCCTATGATCTACAGTCACCGAGTTATGGCCTTTTAAAATTTGAAATGTTGCTATAGCGCCCCCTATAGGTGAAATTACACCAATTTTTTTTATATTAGCTCAGACTACATACCTGAACACGTGTACCAAGTTTGGTTACCATAGGACAATGTGTTCCTGAGTTATGCCGATTTTTGTGAAATAGGCCCCACCCACGACAGTTGACCAAACGTCGATTATATGAAAACGGTGTGGAATATCAAAAAACTGCTCAATAACTTTTGTGCAGGACAGTCCAGACATGCTGTGTGGAAAATTTGGTGAAGATTGGACAAAATTTGTAGGAGGAGTAGCGAAAAAACTGGACAAAATTCAAAATAGCGGAAAATCTAGTTAGGCGGAAATGGGCGGGGCCTATATGGATGGATACAGAATGAACCAAGGAATCCAGGGAAAGCGGAATTTTGATTGTGGCCCATACGGTTCAGAAGTTATAGGCCAAAACGTAAAGTTGCTTGTTATAGTGCCACCATGAGGCCAATTGACTTGGGTTTCGTTGCCTGAGTAGCGGCTGAGACTTTGGACCTGTCTGCCAAGTTTGGTCGCTGTAGCTCTTATGGTTTCTGAGATCCAGATACTTTTAGGGCAGAAGAAGAAGAAGAAGAAGAAGAAGAAGAAGAAGAAGAAGCAGAATAATAATCCGAACAAAAACAACAACTTCGTGCTGGGGACCCCTAATAATTCAATTTCAGTTTCTAGTGACACATACTTCTGCCCATACATAACCTTCTGTGCTGTGACTCAAGCTTCTCTTGTCATACAGTGACCCACCAGAAGAAATCCTGTGACGCATAATATAATTAACCAGGGAGTTGTTCAACTTTACCTGCTAAAGAAATCTGACACTGTCTTTTTTTTTTTATCTGGCATGCTCCGTGCGGCGGGAAGGCCAAATCATTAACAAAGGCGTACTTCAGGGAGACATAATACATTGTTAATATGCTCTCAATCCTGCTGACATTTTGACTGCCATTTCCCCCTCACACAGTAATTCTTAAGTAATATATTCATAATGTCTTTTGATGTAATGCCATGTGCTCAAAGTCGGCGCTCGCCAATCTATCAGCGTCGGTTTCGTAACCCCTCAGGATCTGAAACTGCCCGTCGTCTTCATGGACTCCACAAGTTCTCCAAAACTTCTGACAGAAACAGAGAATTTCCTGCACTTTGTGTGTGTGTGTGTGCTTTTATGTGCATTTAGTATAGGAGGAATATCTCCAGAAGCCGACCTATGTCCAAACAGGATAGATAGATTGATGAGAGAGCTATCTTGTCACGTGGAGAACATAGCTGTTTACTGTTAAGAGGATTTATCATTTTGATGAAAGCATCTTCCTGGGAAGAGGAGAGAGTGTATGGTAATGAATGCAGTAGTGCGTTGTTGAGCTACACAGGGAATTTAACTTCTAACCCTGGCAGTGTTAATGCCTTGCTCTGCCTATAGGCTATGAAATTGATAATACAACCAAATTAATAATTAAATGAATATACTGTATGTGAGCAGTCAATGTTAATTACCAGTTGAATACAGCGAATTGATACAGTAATCAAACTGTTCAGAAAGCAGTGAAATGAAATGACCAGGTCTCGCTCTGAAATTAGAACAGCCACTTAAAGCAGTGGTTCTCAACCTTTTTTATATCAAGGACCCCTAATTTAGTCCACTTTAGGGCCACAGACCCCCATTTGATGAGATTTTGTCTCTCGGACGCAAATCTGAGAATATTTTTATTGTTAGATATGATTTTGTCCAGAATTCCATGACTACCTGTATTGTAGGTAGAGAGATAACAGAGAAACTATGATCAAAACAGTCATTCTTCTACATTCTCTATTTGTGTTAACTTCTTGTAAGTGAAATAATGGAGAAGTTTAACAATTCATCAAGTTGCTGGGGACCCCCTGGAACCCCCTCAAGGACCCCTGGTGGTCCCCGGACCCCACGTTGAGAACCACTGACTTAAAGAACGAATGGGTCCTTTCTCTATTAAAAAAAAATAAAAAGCCTGTATTCAGTTACTGTCAAATGGCACAGGAGCATAAATGTACATGCAAATGTATGACAAACTTATTTTTCTCTGAATTCATTTAATTTCAGTTCAAATCTGTTTTATTGGCATAACATAAGAATCCAGTGTTGCCAAAGCAATATACTGTAGTTTATCAATTCAGGTAATAAATGTTGACATGTTAACAATGTTAACAAAATCAATAAATATCAGTGTTATCAGCAATAGCATTATAAAAAATTAAGTAACAATTCAATTCAATTTAATTCAATGCAATTAATTATAATGTGGTTTTCCCAGTATATATGGCTACCGTTGTGGTTCTTTGTGGTACTTTTGGGTGCTTTGTGTTTTTTTGTTGTACATATTGTAGTACTTTGTGGTACTTTGTGTGTTTGTGGTACTTTGTGGTACCCTTTGTAGTTCTTTGTGGTACTTTGTAGTATGTTTAATTGTACTTTTTGATTCTTTGTAGTACATTGTAGTACTTTATGGTACTTTGTGGTCGTTTATGGTACTTTGTGGCGATCAGTTGGACCCAGTCCCAAACGTTGCTGCTTCATAAATACTCTCTGCTTCTCTCTGTCCTCTGATCCAGAGGTGGACGAGTGTCAGATCAACCCTCATATCTGTGGCCGGGGGGTTTGTTACAACACAGCCGAGGGCTACACCTGCCACTGTGACGAGGGCTACCGCCTGGACGACGCCCACAACACCTGTGTAGGTGAGGATGCCAAAGGTCGATTTATGATGAAGTATCATGTTATTATTTATCTGCCCCATGGAATAGAAGATTTCAAGATTTCTCTCCACGGCTCTGAAAACAGATTGGTTTGTTTTCACGTGTTCCTGATTTAAAGGAATAGTTCACCCTCAAAATTGTATTATTTACTCACCATCATGTCAGTCAAAACACCGGTGAAGTTTGCATGTCCACATAATACACAGCGAGTGAGCTAGCAGCAGAGTTCCAAAAAGGGCAAAAAATTAATGGTAATACTTTACAATAAGGGTACATTAATTAAGGGTTAGTTAATGCTTAATAAGCATTAACTAACCCTTAATTAACAGTTAACTAATGTGTCTGGTAATCATTTACTAATGGTGTTCATGTTAACTAAGGTATTAATTTATACATTATTTAATAGCCTTTATAGTCTTTATAAACTATTAAATGCTAATTTGTTGCTGCTAATTTGTTCTCTGTATGACACGTAATGTGCGGCGTAGCTAAAGTTGAGGCGTGCTCAACTTGGAGCCCAAGGCAGCGCCCTAAAACGTCACAACAGGTGCATTCCAAAAACTCACCCAACGTGATGACGACCTTAAGCATTCGCGATCCATTCCAAAAGTGAACTAATGTCGGTGTCCTGTGTTTTTGCGTCTCCAGATGTTGACGAATGTTCGGAGAGCCCGTCTTTGTGCTTCAACGGCCGCTGCAAGAACACCGCCGGCAGCTTCGCGTGCGTCTGCCCACTGGGATTCACGACAGACGAAGAGCGCACCAGTTGCATCGGTAAACACGTCACGACTCATACACTCAGTGCACGATTGATCCACTCTCTCTCACACTCACACTCCTTTTCTCACTCTCTGCCATGAATTCTAAATGTGGATACATTCAAGCGATACGCACACCCACTTCTTCCACTGGTGCCGGTGGATGAACTTGCAAAAATCGAAGTAGGTTCTTGCTTCACCAGTTTTTATTGTGACATTTCAAACGAGCTGGTCTTCTTCATGTGTGTTTGCGAGAGTACCCACGATCCCCTTTAAAGCAATATTCCATTTAGTTTTAACATGGAGGTTATTCGGCACTTGACCGCCATGAAAACCTGATTATAAACTACTCACCAAGATCAGATGCAGCTGGACGAGTTTGTAGTGTTAGGATTTTTACTTCCTATTCATTTGAATGAAGCCACGAAAATAGACTGAAAACTGACATTTAACACATTGGTGAACAGATTCAACAAAAGACCCTACTTTTAAGACAATAAAGCAATCTTGGGTCCTTCATTATTTTGCATTTCTATTCTTGCTTTACACTAAAATTTGTATTAAAATAAAAAAAATATAAGTAGATCTGGCCTCCCAAACAGGAACTATCTCTCCTAAATGGTATTCCTCCGCTATGTTCTCTTCTATCAATAAAAATGCTATTTGGCGAAATTACGTTCTAAAACGTTGGACTCACAGTCAGTTGAAAATCACAGTAGCAGGATCTGTTGTTGAATATAATCATCAATGTATTAAATTAAAGTTTTCGTGGCCTCATTCAAATGAATGGGAACTGAACGCTACAAACTCGTCCAGCTGCATCTGATCTTGGTGATTAGTTTATATTCTGGTTTTCATGGCGGTCAAGTGCCGAATAACCCCCATGTTAAAACTAAGTGGAATATTGCTTTAAATACCTTCTTAGGACATCATATGATCTCATAGTGAAACAACACATACAAGTTATTTCTCTGTTCCAGTTTGTTTGTCCTTTACCTGGGAGATAGTGAGTCACTCTTGTCTGAAAGCTCACATTGCATACTACCAACAATCAGTAGGAAATAAAACCTATCAGCATGTACATCTCAAGTCTCTCTGAAAGTGCCTACTAAACCGAATTACAAGCGTACGTCAGACATAGCCCGTCTGGTACTTCGGAGAAGACCGGGGACCACACTGCGTCCCATTACCAGTGTCTGCCCCATCCTCCTCCCTGCCTCCATTGGGATATAAATACGAGGCACTCTGTGATTAAGTGGTTTCCTGGCGTTTCAATGAAGGTTTCCCCACCCACCAAAATGATACTAAATGAGGGCTGTGAGGGCAAATAGGCCCGATGGTTATTTCCCCCATAACTGCAATGAAACTCTGCTCTCTTCAGCGGTAGAGGAGGAAATATGAAGATATTATTTATGGCTTTTATTTGACGGGTTTATATGCATGTGGATATGTGACCAAGTTATCTATTATTAAGATTAGAGCAAAACCAGGCTTAGGAGGACAAATACTTTCATGTTTTTTTTGGAATATCCAAGGAGAGTCAACTAAACAAGCTTTCAAAGCGTACTTTTTCTGACTTCTGACCTTGTCTGCACTCTAATTGTGAGTTGAACACTTAGTATTACAAGAGGGACAACTAGTCATTCAATAAAAGATCCAGGTTTGCCAACTGTCATGCATCTGGTATCAAACGAATGCTTTTAGGATCTATCTCCCGCAGCCACGTCTGCAAAGCAAATCTCAATGATCGCCAATGACAGCTTTAGTCATTTGAACAGTCGCTGGCTAAATAAAGCATAGACATACTTCAGCGGTTATCAGTTATTTTAGTTAGAATGTAGAGACAGATGGACGTGGGTCTACAAAATGAAGAATCTCACACTAGGACAGAATCCAAATTATGTAGAAAGAAATCAGAGTGAAGGGGGCTTGATTATCTTCTGCATTTTTACTCATCTCCCATAGCAAGTCCAGAGAGAGAAAGGTAGACGTACTAGAGATAGTGAATTTGCATCTCTACACTGCAAAAGATATTAAGGCAGTTCAACTTAAAAACATAAGTTTCCTTGCTGCCTTAAAATTCTGAGTTGACTGGAGTAGTACTGAATAGTTAGGGCAAAGATCATTAGTTAGTTGTTCTAATGTAGAAAAGCTAACTGAGTGAACTTAAGACAGTAAGTTCAATCAACAAATGTCTAGTCATGCTGATTCATGTTTCCAAGTTGAATGCATTAATTGATAAACTGAAGTCCAGCGTTATTTATTTTTTCACAAGGTTTGCTAGGTTTAAGTTTGAGTTCCTCTTGTATCACATGATTAATACACAGCTCAGCATATAGTAAGCAGCTGCAGTACACTTACTTGTAGTGGATTGTACTTGCCATGTGCATCAGAGAGAAACTTGCTTGATTGTGAATTCCCAGATACATAGATAAGATAGATAGTAGATTTTGTCATGTTTTGTTTTGGGTTTTTTTTTTTTATCAGAAATTGACCTATGATTCACCAAACATACATACATAACAAGTCTCTATCCTGTAACTTCATTCAAACCAGAAGAAGGAAGAGTTTCTGGAGAGTTAAACCGAATGCAATGCATACTGGGAAGTCTGCTAATAAACTAACAGTGCTGAGTTTAGTGAATGCTTTATAAGGTGTTCTTTCAACTCATGATTTTAAGTCACAAGATGTGAACTCATGATTTTAAGTCATGCAGCTCATAACTAGCACTTTTAAGTTGAAATTGACAAACACATCTATATACATTGTGTTAATGGATAAAGATGAGTTGATTTCACTAAATTGCACTATGAGGTTTTTACAGTGTATGTGTGCATTTCCATGTGTCCGTGCATGTACAGTGAGCTCGGGAACTAATAGGCATTCTTCAATCGCCTGTATTCAATCGATGTTTTGGTCTCTCCTGCTCCCTCCTTCTGCCCTCCCTCTTTTGTGTCTCCTTCCAATCCGTCCGTCACCTTCCTCCGTCTCTCCTCAGATGAAGACGAGTGCCAGACGCCTCACGTATGTCCGGAGGGAGAGACCTGTTTCAACACCGTCGGCTCTTTCTTCTGCCGCGGCTGTCGGAGCGGCTTCAGGTTGACCTCCGCCGGAGTCTGCGAAGGTACGGTGGCATGCGAGCCACGGGACCTCTGACCTCTGAAGGGTTAGGGTTAGGGTTAGGGTTAGGGTTAGGGTTACATTACAGTCAATACATTTTCACACTTTCCAGCCAGGACCGAATGAGAATTTAAGCCTTATGCTCTGGGACCTAGGCTGCTGAAAATATATTACACTTTTTTTTCGGGGTCCCGGAGTTTACTAAGCATCGCATTTAACCGCAGGATGCATTAACAATAATAATAATAATGATAATAATAATAATAATGATAACTTTATTTATATAGCAAACAAAGTTACAAACTGCTTTACAATAAAAACAGATAATAAAAGTAGATAAGATCCAAAAATTAAGATATAAACAAGATACAATAATTTAAAAAGTTACAACAAATACCAAGAAGAGGAAGAAAAGAGGATACTGAGTTTGCCTGCCTGAGATCCCCAGGCAGGGAGTTCCACAGCTGAGGGGCCCGAACAGCAAAGGCCCGGTCATCTTCACTAAAGCAGGGCCCTACTAATTGTCCAAAAGAGATTTTGGAACCATTAGTAGGGCCCTGCTGGAGGATCTCAAGCAGCGATCAGGCTCATGGGGAGTTAGCAGATCACACATATAGGCAGGAGCCTGACCATTCAAGGCTTTAAAAACAAGCAGTAAAATCTTAAAATCAATTCTAAAACTCACAGGTAACCAGTGAAGGGCAGCGAGGATTGGTGTAATGTGGTCACTTCTCTTAGTACCTGTTAAAAGCCTGGCAGCAGCGTTTTGTATCAACTGCAGTCTTTGGATGTTTCACCTGCTGATACCAGAATGAAGTGCATAGTCAAGTCTGGAGGAGATAAAAGCATGGATGGCCTTTTCTAAGTCTGCAGAGGAAAGGAAAGACCTGATCTTGGTTAGCTGTCTCAGTTGGGCAAAGCAGGACTGCACCACTTTGGTCACCTGGTCACCCCCATTAAAGGGGTTATCGTCATTTCTTTCTTTTTCCAGATATTGATGAGTGCGAGAACAGGTCGGTGTGTCCGTCTGGTATCTGCTTCAACCAGCACGGGAGTTATGACTGTGGCCCCTGCCCTCCGGGATTCGAGGGACAGGGAGGCCAGTGCGTAGGTGGGTATATCACTAACCTCACCCCCATCTACTCACAACCATCTTCCCCTGTCTACCTCAACCAAGAGACCTGAAGAAATCCCCTTAAATCCTTTTGCTACGTCCTAACACTGTTACACTCGCAGCTCAGTGTATGTAATAGATAGGGATAGATAAGTGCACCTAAACTGGAGGCAGTCTCCAAGCTCAAATGTTAGTGAATGCACTATTCTTGGAATAGTGAGATTATTTCCTAACCCCATCATGCATAATGTCAACCATCAACATATACAGAAAACAGCACAGGAAACAGATGCAGTATATAAAAACCCCGCTAATCAAGCAATGAAACCGATGAGACTTTCCAAAAAAGACACCGTGTGGGCCCACATTTTCCTGGAAGTGGGGCATTTCGACCGAAAAAACCACAGGTGTGCCCATCGCTCCCCTCTCAGAAGGAGCAGCTCGCTCCGTATATTCCATGTGGCAAAGGGTGAGCTGTGAGGTTTCGAGCGTTCACACACCATGCGAGGCGAGCCAAGCCACAGTGGGGTGGCAATGAATGGCGGTGGCGGCTGGAGGAAATAATTAGGCCAATGCGACAGAGTCCACAAGCCTTTATAGAAGCAATAACCCAGCTCGCAGATGTTTAAATGACACTGCCAAACTCTGAGAAATGTCAAATTTCTTCGACTCTGTGTGTGTGTGTGCAAGAAGGGAATCTGGTGTAGCTCTACAGCTTGCTCACGTCTGTCATGAATGGCATGCTTGTTGCCCAAAGCGATATTTTGAGTGTTTGCATGTTTGTCATTTTGACACACATTACTAAACATTTCTTTGCTTTGTTACTGACTCCATTTTTCGTTGTTGCCTCCCTCCTTGACCCCTTCCAGATATCGATGAATGCCTGGACCCAGCAACCTGTGCCAATGGAAAATGCACCAACTACGAAGGCTCCTTTGCTTGTTCATGTAACGAAGGTTTCCAGCTGCTTTATGGGGACTCTTGCCAAGGTGATAATGTTTTTCATTCTATGCACTATGGTCTAGTCCTCGGTAGTTCTGACGGGGAGTTTCACCAAGGGCCCGAAAACAAACAGCATGAGTCCTTGACTTTGGGAATTGTCCTGGGATTTTAGCCAAATGATGTCATTGCTGTAAGACTTGTACTGTAATCATTACAAATGCCCTCTTTGGGGTACAATGATTACGCTGCTGGTCAGGGACTCTGGTGGTCAGGAATACCTTATAAATATAAACAGCATAATAACTGCAAAAACCTAGTGCTATAAAACTAAGCTGCCACCTCATAATCACTCATTTGTTTGGGGGAGTGTTGGTGGAAGTGACATAATGAATGGCTCTCCCATTCGAAGCCCTCTGCTTGGCTCAGAGGACTCTTTTTCGCCGACCTTCTTCCAAAGTGGTGTTCACGCCACTCGCATGGAGCCTCGCTCGAACCGGAGGCCTCAGTTCCTTGCTTTATGAATCTTTCGGGCCTCAGGCAACACCGACGTTCTTTCCAGAGCGACCGTGGAGCCCCCACCCACAGAAAAAGCTAGTGGGTCTTGCTCAACAAATGATGGCATTTCAATATTTGCCCTGCAGTTGTTTTTAGTTCCAGGTAAAATATGAAACATTAAAGTTTAATTACTAAAGGCTGCCACTCAACATTGCCGTTGCATATCAATATAATATTGAGTAATCACAATATCCCACTCCAATAACTCTGGCTGTGTTTACCTGAGCAGTTTAGCCCTCAAGCATTTAATGAGAACAGCTCTCCACACTGCATACCAAAACCCTTACTGCTCCCACAATATGTGTGGAAACAATACGATCAGTTCCCAATGCTAAAGAAACTTCATGTTCAGTATTCTTCACAAACTGTCCATCTCTGGAATGGACCTCTAGAAACCTGGATCATGGAAAAATACCCATGTTTAAGTATGGGATACAGCGAGCCGGGTCATTATTGCCAAAAAAAAAAAAAAAAAGGTCTCGCTGTACATTATCAAGCTTATTACATAGCTACTTAGCAAAGACATTTATGATTTGACACAAAATATTGGTGATTTCACTCCAAGCTAAAGTAATTTTCAAGCATCTGCCAAAAAACTAGTCCAGCAGGACTGTCCGCAGGAACCAAGGAGTAATTTTTGGCAGAAGGTGTCACGAGTTAATTTGATTAGAAATTAACAACATTGAGCAGACGACTTGACTGCATAGTGATATTAGATAGAAAAAGTGGCCTGTTGTTGAGAAATAAAAGCCCTCAGAATGTCTTCATTGGACAATCAGAACTGAATATTCAACACACCCATGTAATATACAACATTAGAAACCAGATCACTCTGGTCCTCAGTTCTGCTTGGCTGAATCATGTTTGAAGCTGTTGTAAAATAACCTCATAACCGTATATTAATGCAACGAAAATGACCACTCTTTAAACTCTTGTTTACCTTCTGTTGAAGAACCAAACTGCTAGGCTTAAAAATAACATTTAATTATTAGTGCTCAAAAAATAAAAGATTTCTTGAACATTTGCATTCTAAAGTAATATAGAGGCTACCAACTGTCTCCACCATCATTTGTTTACAGCAATTATACCAACATATCACAGTTCATTTGACAATGACATATTGATGCTTCTGGTCTGATCTGCTATTGCCAGAAACTCTGAGCTTTAGCTCCATTTGCAGTGGAAGAACAGCATCCTCTTCCTGTTTTGTGCCGTAAAGCAATCCAGCAGATTTCCCTCCACATTGGACTAGTGTCACACAGTGTAAAAACAGCAGTGTAGAGGCTGCCAATGATCTTGGCAATGATCTCATTAGTTTACAGTAATTACACTAATCCCTCAAAGTGAATGTGGTAATTAAGGTAGTATAGTGACGTTAAAATGCTACATAGCACCAGTGGTGGAAGAAGTACTCTGATCCTTTACTTACGTAAAAGTACCAATACAGCAATGTAAAAATACTCCATTACAGTCCGGCATGAAAAATCCTACTTAAGTAAAAGTTATGTACTTTTATTTAAGTAGTATTAGCAGCAAAATGTAATTAATGTTAAAGTAGTGGTTTGGTCCCTCTGACTGATATTGTATTATATATGACATCATTAGATTATTAATACTGAAGCATCAGTGTGTAAGCAGCATGTTAGTGTTGTAGCTGCTGGAGGTGGAGCTAGTTTGAACTACTTTATATACAGTTAGCTAGTATAGTCCAGTGGTTCACAACCTAGGGGTCGGTCCCCTCCAAAGGGTCACCAGATAAATCTGAGGGGTCGTGAGATGATTAATGGGAGAGGAAAGAAGAAAAAACAAAGTTCTAATCCACAAATCTGTTTTCAGTTTTTGGACTTTTTCTCTAATCTTTGATTTTTGCTGAAATATTGGATCATTTCAACATTTATTGAAATGAAACCATGTGAGGTTTAGAGGGAAAAATCACTATTTGTTGGAGCTGTTAACAACTCATAGACATCTGAAATGTGACCCCGACTACACACTGCTTTTTGTAAGACGTCAAAAGCCAAAAAGGTTGGAAACCACTGGTTTCATCTTTAACAATGTGTTGTATTTTAAAAGCTTGTTATATTATCCATTGTGTCAAATCTCCATCTGAAAAGTAACTAAAGCTGTCAAATAAATGTAGTGGAGTAGAAAGTACAATATTTCCCTCTGAAATGTAGTGGAGTGGAAGTATAATGTAGCATCAAATGGAAATACTCAAGTAAAGTACAAGTACCTCAAAATTGTACTTGAGTACAGTACTTGCGTAAATGTACTTAGTTACTTTCCACCACTGCACAGCACCATAGCTTAGTTAAGGATAATTAAAGGATAATTCTTCCTTTTGTAACACATGATATTTAAATAGTTCTTCGGCCTGGCAGTCACCACACAAGCGTCAGCAAAATGTAGTCATGAGAGTGCAAAGTGCCAAGTATTTTAACAGTTTTTTTTGTTCTAATATATTATGAATTTATTTTAAGATGTGTGTGACGTAATTGGCTGCTGTTTGGTGTGTTTCAGATATAGATGAGTGCCAGGATGAGCAGGTCTGTACCAGAGGCCACTGCCAGAACACAGAGGGATCCTTCATCTGTAACTGTGGGCCGGGCTTCAGGGCCTCGCCGGCTGGAGACCAATGTGACGGTATGATGTCACTCTGAAACACTTCTCACACGCTGAAACGCTAGATCGCTAAAATATAAGATTAATTAGCTGTAAATAACAACTTCCCTTCCTCTTTTTTGACTATTTTCGCTGCCTGCCAGATGTCATGGTTTGTTGCTGATGCAAAACAGTAAAACACGTCTGTGATGTATTTCTGTTTTATTGCTCCCACCAAATCCTGACGGAAGACATCAGTTGTAATTAAAAGCTAAATTTGACTTGTGGTTCCATCACCAGAATACACACATCTCCTCGATCTGTATAGTGTGTGTGTGTCTGTTTGTTCGTTTGTGTGCATGTATGTCTTGTTTGTGCAAATGTATGCATGGGTTATTGTGTCATGAAGTAATTGAATATTGGCGCAAAATATTGGCCATCGGCAGCTTCGATCCATAAATATTGTTATCGGCAACGTTTTCTGGTGTTCCCGGAACATTCGTGTTCGCTCTATGACCGCCATCTGTTTTTTGCATAATGACTGATAATGACTGATTGTGTCTGTGTGTGTCTTCCAGATGTGGATGAGTGTATGGAGGAGGCCAGGCCCTGTGAGGCTGTGGGACAGTGTGTTAACAACATGGGCTCCTATACCTGTAACTGCCCCCAGGGATACCAGCAGATCAACGGCACCAGCTGCCTAGGTAAGCACCTCACTAGCTCTGTTCCAAACCGTTCCCTGTTACAGAAATAGTGCACTATATGGTGTGTCCGCCATTTTGTACTAGTGTCTGAATTCTCAACAGTTAATTTGATTCACTATATATGCTTCTTTCGAATGGAACTCGTGAGCTTGTGGTTACGACATGGGAAGTCGTGTACACGATATGCTTGGAGTTCAAGTGGTTAAGTCTTGAGAGCACCGCTGCTAGGCAACGCTGCTAGGCAACATGGACGCCAAAAGACAACTCGTTGTTCTCTTGTCATTCTTCGCTTAATATTAACGTTACTGTCGGCATCTTTAAGCCACCGAGGCTAACAATTTAGCTAGCTAGCGAGCGGGTAACGTAATGCAGGAAATGCAAAGGCATAATGACAGAAGAAAAAGATGAGGCCATTGGGAATATCAACATTTTCCTCAGACATATTATAAAATTACTAAGAAAAACTCTATACGGCTAAAATTACAATATATTAACTTACCATCCACCGAAAAATGAACTTCCATGGCCTCCGCCATTTCTGAAAATGTCAGCAAACACGTCACAACTCGTGAACTCTGAGCTTTCAGAAAATTTCCACTTCCGAAGTTGTGAATACCACAGGAGGGGGGCGTTCATATGGACTCTTCTCGTGAACACGGTAAACACGACCCCATTTGAAGGCGCCAATAGTTCACTATAAAATACCCACGATGCACTGCAAATTGTAGTGAACAGACAACGTACCCTACAATTTCTCCTGTGTACCGCAATGCAATGCGATTGTGTCGTACAGAAGAAGTTGCTAGCTTGTGAGCTAGCTAACGTTAGCTCACAAGCTTGTTATTTGCCAAACCAAAACAGCTTAGGAGACAGCACCTTCGTTGACAAAACCACACTTGCACATGTTTAGAACAATTTATTTGTAATTTAATGTTCAAAACTTAAAAAAATGGTGCGTCACACGAATATCTAGCGCATTTTTTTGAACCATGATGTTTAATGTAGTGTCCGAACCTTTGTTTGGTCGTTGCCCATATAGTTATTTAGTCACTTCCATTTCTTCACCCTATCCTTAACCCTTAAAAATACACTACATGGCCAAAAGTATGTGAACACCTGCTCATTGAACATCTCATTCCAAATTCATGGGCATTTATATGTGGCTAAAATCCTAACCGATTTTAAAACGTATTCCATCACATTCATAACAACGAATTTTCCACATTTTTAGTCTTAATAGTACACCTGCTCACACCAGATGATTAGACAGCATGAGGTATCACACCTCGAACCATGTATCTGAGATTATCTTGCTGTTAACGTCACCACCTCTAATATGTGCACATGCACATTATTGAATATGTACACGTTTTTAATGGGAAAAAAAAGCACAGAAAAGCAAATTTCAATGAAATATTTGAGTGAAATGTATTCCCCAGAGGTGAGGACTCCAGTCAGATGACTTGGACTCGAGTCACAGTTTTAATTGCTTGAGGCTTGACTTGATGCATGAAGAGAAGACTTGAGACTTGACTTGACTTGGGTTCTGGTGACTTGGGACTTGACTCTGACTTGTACTTGAAAATGATGATGACTTTAAAAGGTTTCTAAAGTCTTGACTTGAGATCTTGTGTTTGTGTAAATGAATTCTGTTTTCTGAATTTGTATGGAATGATTGAATTTATTGAAGTTGAAACTGATTATAGAAATCAAACTCATGATGCTTTTATCAAGTTTTTATCCTATTTAAACCATATTGAATTGAAAAGTCCTAGATATATAGTTTTCTATAAGATTTCTTTAAGATCTACATTTAGGATCTACACTTAAGACTTGACATTAATGACTTGGACCTGACTTGGACTTGACTTGGTAGTCTACATTTAGACTTGGGACTTGACTTGAGACTTGTGCCACAAGACTTGAGACTGACTTGGGACTCGAGCAAAGTTGACTTGGTCACACCTCTGATTTCTCCAGTTTTTAAAGCAACGTCCATTAAGCATTTATTTTTTCCCTGATGGAATAACAGAGTAAAACATCCAAACCCTAGGTTGGGAACAAAATCTAAATAGTGAAATTCTACAGTCCTAAAGTAATGAAAAGTAATGCAGGTACTCATAAAGTACGGAAAACACATTGTACAGAGAGAAAAAACTCTAGTGCTGTTATTGCCTCTACTAAGCAAAAAAAAATTGGTGAAATTTTTTATTTTTACCTCTTGGGACATAAAAGTTTCTTTATGTGCAAATGTATGCACACATTTCTGTGTGTGTGTATGCGTGTAAACACTTTCCATGGGCTTATGTGTGCACAAAAAACGTGTGTGTGTGTGTGTGTGTGTGCAAGTGTGTGTGTTTCAACATAAGAACACACACACACACACATACACACCTCTTTGGGGGTTTCTCTGTCTGTCCTTCCAGATGTTAATGAGTGTGTGGATGAGCCGGAGCTCTGTTCCCCCAATGGAGAATGTCTGAACACAGAGGGATCCTATCAGTGTGTGTGTGAGAGAGGCTTCGCCGCCAACACTGACACACACTCCTGTGACGGTAAGGCTTGAGTACAAAGAATAAAGTCACACACACACACACACACAAAGACACACAGTACATATTTTTTTCACCAGGGGCGGTCTTACCAGTAGGCAAAGGTAGGCGACTGCCTTGGGCCCCGGCAGCCAGAGGGCCCCACAGAAGACATGAATAGAACAAATATAAACATATTTTTAATCAATTTAAAATAAATGTATCAATTGAAAAACACCCGTCATGGTCTCCCCCCTACTCATTCAGGCTACAGTGGGCTATTCCACTTCTTGTGATTGTGCCATTTGACTTTAAGCTAATTTTACTTGCGACTGCATCAGTAGAGAGAAGTAAAAACAAAAAAAATTGTCCTTGCATGCATACTTTGCCCAGCCCAACTTGAAGGGAATGTATAGAAAGGATGGATTAAAAAGGGAAAGGGTTGGGATTCAGGGGGGCCCATGCTTGCCTTTGCCTAGGGCCCCCAAATCGCTAAGCCCGCCCCTGTTTTTCACCTCGGTTCCACAACTGCTGAGACACTCCATTCAGTAGCTTTTCATCTTTTTAAAACTAGCTTGTCTCCTCCCACGCTCTCCCCCTCCCATTCCTGAAAACAGTTCTCGTAATGGTGGAATCGATGAAGCGAGCGAGTAAAAATGTTAACTAGTAAACTTGCTACCTGCCTCTTCACTTGTCATTGCGGGACATGTAACCTTCAGCGGGAGAAAGATCTGTCAAAGAGAGACTAAGCCAAAGATGCTCTATACACACAAGATGACACATTACAAGCTGCGCCAATGGTATGAAATGGTATACACTTCCTGTCTCCTAAGTGGACGTGGTCGCCTCTCCCCCCCATCCCCCCACCTCGTTTGGAAGTGTTGTGAACATTGTGTGGATGGATGAAAGCAGATTGGGTTGTGCGCTAGATACAGTACAAATTTTATGTTTGCGCCTTATTTTGCCGCTTGTTTTTATCTGCTAGCTTAATATCTGATATCAACCCAGTACAAGATCATATCAGTCTAATAATATTCCCTTTTTTCCCCTCCAAAAACAGTTAAATAATAATAACAATAATAGTATTATTAAGCAAAGAAACACAAGTTTTATTTCAGTTTTAACTTTTAATTCATGGTTTCACGTATAAGTCCCTTTAAATTTCTGTTTATCCAGTTGGAAAGCATCGGCAGCACTGCAGTGAATCCAGACCGACGGGAGATATGATGATGTTGCCAGATCTCGCGAGAGCGTGTTGCTGAGAGTGTCAGAATGTTCGGAAGATATGCGGCTTGTGAAAAATGGGTCCAATGTTTACTTTGGTGATTATGGGGTGAAAGAACCGGTCATAATCTGTGCTCACGTTAACTTCGCCCATTGGAGTGTATAGACTCAGGACCTGCCGCTAGTCTCCTAAAGGGGCGGGGCAGTGCCGAAACCCACGTGACACAGGTCTCTGGCTAAGCCTTTATGCATGGTGCTTTGCTAGGTTTGTCCTTAGGGGCCTCCATAGTACAGTGGCTTTGCTGTGCTTTATTTACAAATGTGTTGTGGTTTCTGTCTCCCTCTAGTGGTCAGAAAATCGCTTATTGCAGCTTTTAATATTGTCTACTGTATGTTGAAGTTTGTCTGATTGCATATTTATTGTAGAATTGATCAATAGCCCGCTATACTGGTTGTCTATGGGAAGCCCTTACCTTGAATTGATATTAATGCTATATCAACACATCACATTTGCTAATACCATCCTTACCTCCATTCCTCCTTCCTTCCTCCATCTTCTCTCGCTCTCTCCTTCCTTTCTTCCGTCCTCACTTCCTCCATCTTTACCTCCACCCCTCCCTCCTCCCTCCATCCTTACCTCCATCCATCTCTCGCTCCTTCCATCCTTACCTCCATCCCTCCTTCTTCCATCCCCACCTCCACCCCTCTCTCGCTCCTTCCTTACCTCTATCGCTCCTTCATCCCTCCGTCCGTCCTCACTTCCTCCATCCTTACCTCTATCCCTCCTTCCTCCCTCCAGCTGTCCTCACTTCCTTCCATCTTTACCTCCACCCCTCCCTCCATCCTTACCTCCATCCGTCTCTCACTCCTTCCATCCTTACCTCCATCCCTCCTTCCGTCCATTCCTCCCATGCTCCTTCCATCCCCACCTCTATCCCTCTCTCGCTCCTTCCTTACCTCCATCCTTCCTTCCTCCCTCCATCTGTCCTCACTCCCTCCATCCTTACCTCCATCCCTCCCTCCTCCATCCATCCCTCCCTCCTCCCTCCATCCTTACCTCCACCCCTCTCTTGCTCCTTCCTTACCTCCATCGCTCCTTCCTCCTTCCATCTGTCCGCACTTCCTCCGTCTTTACCTCCACCCCTCCCTCCTCTCTCCATCCTTACCTCCATCCATCTCTCGCTCCGTCCATCCTTACCTCCATCCCTAATTCTTCCCTCCATTCCTCCCATGCTCTATCCATCCCCACCTCTATCCCCCTCTCGCTCCTTCCTTACCTCCATCGCTCCTTCCTCCTTCTATCCGTCCTCACTTCCTCCATCTTTACCTCTATCCCTCCCTCCTCCCTCCATCTCTCCCTCCTCCTAAGATGGATGCATCCTTGCCTCCATCCCTCTCTTGTTCCTTCCATTCTTACCTCCATCCCTCGCTCCTTCCATCCTCACCTCCATCCCTCTTTCACTCCTTCCTTACCTCCATCTCTCCCACGCCCCTTCTGTCCTTACATCCGTCCCTCCTTCCTCTCCCACTGTCTGCATCCCTTCTTCCTCCCTTGCTCCCTCCATCCTTACATCCATCCCGTCTTCCTTCCTCTACCTATTCCTCCATCCCTCCTTGCTCCTCTGTTCTCTCCGTTATCCTCCTTACATCCTTCCCTCCTTCTCCCCTCCCTCCATCCTTACCTCCCTTGCTCATCTTTCCCCCCCTCCCTCCATCTTTACCTCATCCCTCTTTCCTCTTTTGTTCCCTCCATCCCTCCTTCCTCCTTTCTTCCATCGATCCCTTCTTCCTCCCCTCATCCTTACCTCTATCCCTCCTTCCTCCTTTGTTTCCTCCATCCCTCCTACCTCCTTTGTTCCCTCATCCCTCATTTGTCCTTTGTTCCCTCCACACCTCCTTCCCCCCATCCATCCCTACTTCCTCCCCTCATCCTTACCTCTATCCCTCCATTGCTCCTTTGTTCCCTCCATCCCTCTTTCCTCCTTTGTTCCCTCCATCCCTCCTTCCTTCTTTGTTCTTTCCACCCCTCCTTCCTCCTTTACTCCATCTCTTCTTCCTCCCCTCATCCTTACCTCCATCCCTCCTTCCTCCTTTATTCCCTCCACCCCTCCTTCCTCCTTTGCTCTGTCCATCTCTTCTTCCTCCCCTCATCCTTACCTCCATCCCTCCTTCCTCCTTTGTTCTCTCCACCCCTCCTTCCTCCGTTACTCCATCGCTTCTTCCTCCCCTCATCCTTACCTCAATCCATCCTTCCTCCTTTGTTCCCTCCTTCCTTCTTTATTCCCTCCACCCCTCCTTCCTCCTTTACTCCATCTCTTCTTCCTCCCCTCATCCTTACCTCCATCCCTCCTTCCTCCTTTGTTCCCTCCACCCCTCCTTCCTCCTTTGCTCCGTCCATCCCTTCATCCTCCCCTCATCCTTACCTCCATCCCTCCTTCCTCTCTTGCTCCCTCTATCCCACCTTCCTCCCTCCATCCTTCCATCCCTACTTCTCTCTATCTATCACTCTCTCTCTCCCTTGTTGTTTCTGGAAGAAGAAAAAGTCTTTAATTTCTTTCACATATGCTGCTGCTATTTTTTCCACCATGGCATGAGCCCCGGCCCCCCCCATGCCAGAGCTGTTTTTAATGCCCTTTCCTGCCTTAGAAAAAAAAAAAAAAAAACGAAAGAAAAGAAAAAAAAAAAAAAACAAGAGAAAAAGAAACAGAAGGAAGCCTTTGAGCTCGCTGTCTAGACAAGAAGGGATATTTGCCGCTCCGCTCTCTTCCTCATGATTTATGCAGGGGGCTCAGTCTCAAGTCGAAGTCTGTTAGGTGTGTGTGTGTGTGTGTGTGTGTGTGTGTGTACTTTTATGAAATCTGTTTATCCGTGTCTATGTTCCTTACACCTGTTTGCACCATCTGCTTCAATTACAGCAACCAGTGCTGACACTTTTCTCTCTAATCCGCCACATTCAATTTTCACCTTTACATGTAATTTCCTTAATCTGTCTGAAAGGAAATAAAGGGAAACAAATGGCGAGGAGAGGATGCTTGTATTGCTGTGTGTGTGTGTGTGTGTGTGTGTGTGTCAGTTTGCATGCACACAAGTCATCATGAATTACCGTTATCATGAATTAAGAGGTCAGATGGCTTGTACAGGTGGAATCACCATGTTTTTAGGAGGGATTGTGATTCCAATTGACAGTGGGAGCTCTGTTCCTGGCTTCTTCCCACTAGTCAGAACTTGATTTAAGGTTTTTTAGTTTTGTTAAGTTTACTTGCGAGGAAAACGGCATACAAACGTTTGGCTGATTGTTTTTTTCCGTTTTCCAGTTCCAGAAATTTTGCTAAACGAGCATGATGTCTTAAAACGCAAATAGGTTCTGCGCACAAAAAGTGAGAGAAATATGTTTTCCCACCATGACAAGATTACGGGGAGGAAACATACATTTGCCTTCAACTCTTCAACCTTCAACCTAAGTTCAATTCCCAAACCAAGGAGTTTTCTACTGTGAGTTTTCATTTTCATTTTCAGTGAAAGCGTTTCTTTTTTAATCCTGTCCAAAACCTTACGCTGTTTTACTTGCCTCAGCTTTTTTTTTGTTGTTATCATTTTTCAAGTCAAAGACAAAAACAAACACAGTAACAGATGCAAAAACAAAGATGCCATGAGCAGTCAGCAGGCTGAATGAATAAAAAAAAAATACAAAAACAGCAAGCTTGTTTCATGCACAAGTTTATGGTAATGTGCAGTTACATATAAATGAAACTTTAAGTTTACAAAAAATATATATCTATGACAAGAAAATGTACTACTAGATCATATCGTTCTGAATAAATCCATGAATGATTACTGTAACATCAATAAATATTACTTATATGACATCTGAAATGCCATACTTCTCCATCCACCAGTGGCTATTTTTATGTTTTATACTAAATAAAGACAAAAAGCAAAAGAATGTACTTCTAAGAATACGATGTGTATGGTACATAACATTAAATTAATTACATGAATTTGTGATATAAAGCAAATGAAGAGACCACATACCTGAATGAATAAAAAAAAAAGATAAATACACAAAATACAAAAAAAAAATACAAAAACAGCAAGCTCGTAAGGAAAATTGCAAAATTCTCACTTATGTATAAAGAACTTATAACAATGGCATGCGGACATCGCAAAACTAAAGTAAACTAACTAAATCCACACAATCCATATTAGAAAAGCGAGCCTCTAAATGAGCCGTTTGGATTTCCGTAACTTTGTGGCGTCACAAAGGTTCACTCATTATCATTTTTGTAAGAAATAATAGACTAACAAAGTGTTTTTTTCAAAGCGGTTGAGCGGTTGCCATTGTCTATTTACCGGAGAGTTTTCCCTACCTGTAGCTGCCTGTCTGTGGTGTCTCACGTTTCACTCTTGAAACAGTTACCCAATCAGAACAGAGGGTCGTTAATATTAATGAGCCTTAAAGACACAGCGACAGAAACAGCCTGTTCTTGGTAAGGCTCAGAGAGATGCTGGAAAATGAATGTGTAAAAATGGACTGAGATTGTTTTTGGTACATGACACCACACAAACAGTTTTTAATGGACCTCAAGACATAAAATAAAACACTGGAAAGTGTAAAATATGGGACCTTTAAATAAAAATCAGCAAGGGATTTTCCGTGAAATGCATTATATTGTTTTTATACCTGCTACATGACTATGAAACATAAATATGGAGGTTGGACAAACACTACATGAACTTGTTCTGGGGGCGGGGTTTAAAGGTTTAGGCGATAAGATCGACTTCAAATTATGAGAAGTATGCTAGAGTGGATATGTTGTATGTGTTATGTATGTCCACATATGTACGTACAGTGTGTGCTTGTGTGCTTGAGATGTGTCAGGTGTTTGTTCAAATGGGCATGCTGGGTAGGTAAAAGATAGAAAAGGAAGAGAATGACAATTTACCTGTGTCCATCTCTGTCCACTTTGTTCACCTGCTTCACAGAAAAGCTGATTTTCAATTACCTGATTCAAACCTCATTGGCTACACATCCACCACTGTAATGTGCTGGCATCTGTTGTGTGGCAGCTTCCCATCTGTCTGCTGTCTGGGGGTCAAAAGGCTTGTTTAGTGTACTGTGTGTTCAGTTTACCAGTCTGAATGATTTGTTTAATTTGTTGTCTGGCTTGTTTCGCTTCGTACTCTTCATAGATTAAAGTCAGAATTCTGAGTTCTGACTTCAGAATTCTGTCTTTAAACTCAGAATTCTGACCTTTTTTTCCCAGAATTCTGACTTTTTCTCAGAATTCTGACATTAAACTCACAACTCAAATCCATTTTTCAAATGTGGCCCTAATCCTCTTCTGTAGCTTTCAGGTTCTCAGAGGTTTGTTGACGTTTGTAGGCCTTTGGCTGAAACAGTGTGGTTTGGAACTGCGTTTTATTGCTGTTTTAGCTCTGGTTCTGGGTGCCTGCTGGTTGTGCATTGTGCTCCAATATTATGGCACACGATTGCCTGGAAAACATCTCTGAGAACATACTGTTTATTTGGGTTGAGTTTGTGTACTACAGTGTTTCCTCTACTATTGAAGAGGCAGGATGGGCCAGTTTCATGCTAGAGGCTTGATTTTCATAATTAACAATTCCCAGCTGGGTTTCTTGGAAAATAATGTAATACAATCAAATCACCAATAATAGCTACCTACTACAACTTAACAACTAACATACACTTAGCAAGGCCTGCTGTAATAATATTACATCCTCAACAAAGGATTAAGCTCACTTAACCTAACCTAAACCCAAATCAAACAATCTAATGTTGTAAAATTCCACGACTCGCATTATCAGGAAACCATAGAACTTGAAATGAATCTTCTACTAGCTAGTCAAACTCTTCCTCAAGCAATTTGAATTGTAGGGAAATGTGAAATGGAAAAACAAATATCTTCCAATGCAACAGCAGTGAAAACTAGCATCAGCAGGAGCATCAGCTGGTCTATAAAGGTTACTTCCACAGGTGCTGCAGATGTGTCAGCTCAACAAGGACCTAATGAAAATCCTACAGGCTCTTAGACACAGCAGCACATGGAGATGTTGGCCCCTCTGGCACGCATCAAAAATATAATAGAGATAACGGTTGGTCTTGCATGAAGGAGTTAAGGTCCCTAAACTGGTGAGTGTTCTACTATTGAACGTACAGAACAGGCAAGCATTGGCTGATCCTTTTTCTTTCCTTCTTGTCCTCTACAGATATCGATGAGTGCGGGATCAACGAGACCATATGCAGCCCTCATGGCTATTGCGAGAACAGAGTGGGCTCCTTCCGTTGCCTGTGTGACCAGGGCTACCAGGAGTCCCAGGACGGCACCGGCTGCGTGGGTGAGTAAGGACTACTGTGCATCAATAAAAGGGACAGCAAATACAATAATAGGAAATAGGATACACACCACACACAAATACATACTTCTCTTCTCTCTTCTTCTCACTCTTGTTCTTGCACTATAATCCATTCTAATTCTGTTTAAGTCACAACTTTTCAATGGTGATTTGCACGTCTGCCGATTTTATACATGGACCTTACAAGCTCGACTCAAACATCTGGTGCCCATCTTGAAACCTGTCCCGCAATGTTGCTGTGACTGCTGAATGAAGGTTCACTTACATTAAGCCTTGGCTGGGCAGTCTGCCATGGATTTATCGGCTGCCCACGTGGAATACCAACCATAACCTTTTCAGATAAGATGAAACTGAAATGATCCCAGTGGGGAAATTGGGTTGTTACAGCAGCAAATAGTAATAAGATACAGCAAGAAAAAAAAGAGAATATAAACATAAAAACAAGCATATAGCAAATAAACATATACAACAATCAATTTCAACATATGTTAAGTAGTATCTATGCATGAGAAGTTTGGGAAAAAGTCTGGATTACAGCATTATGAGGGTTTGCAAAATAACCACTAACCAATATCCAATATCTGTGCAGTACGAAATAGATGGAATCACTGTAACACAGCACATTTACAGCACATACATCATGTCATGTACAATGCGCATGGTATTCACATTAACAAGTCTGCAGGAGGCCATAGCTACAGTACAGTACAGGGAGAGTCAGTGTGTGTAGCCAAAAAACAATACGCCTTGTCATGCAGATGCAGATAACATATGTTATGTTGAGAATATGACACATTAATTTTGGATACATTTTTGATAAATAAATCACATTACAAATGTGATCAATTTGTAACTCGTCAATTCGTAGCTCGTCAAGTCTAGTCAAGTTTATGGAATAGAGAGACTACATACCTGGTTATAGAATATCAATCTCTGTAAACACTGATTATTATCTACTTCATCAATAGCTTCTGTTTAATTATGGATCAGCTTATTCTCTACCGATTTGGTAACACTTTACAATAAGGGTCACTAAGTTAAGGGTTAGTTAATGCTTAATAAGCATTAACTAACCCTTAATTAACAGTTAACTAATGTGTCTGGTAATCATTTACTAATGGTGTTCACGTTAACTAAGGTATTAATTTATACATTATTTAATAGTCATCTTTATAAACCATTAAATAATGTATAAATTAATACCTTAGTTAACATGAACACCTTTAGTAAATTACACATTAGTTAACTGTTAATTAAGGGTTAGTTAATTCATATTAAGCATTACTTAACCCTTATTAAGCATTAACTAACCCTTAACTTAGTGACCCTTATTGTAAAGTGTTACCAACGATGTGTACTGTCTTTTAGCCTGTAATCTAAAGAGTTGCCCAAATTCCTAACAGATGTTTAACAATGAAGAATCAAAACTGATGTATGCCACTTTTACACTCCAAGTTTTTTCTTTCAGTAACTGGACTGAACATGAGTTATGGCATGCTTCACTTTGAGACAAGTTGATAGGAGTGTTTAAGGTACTCTGCCTTCCCTCAGACTCTTGTTTTTTGGACAGAAATTTTCCCTCACTCCTGCGAGAAAAAAAAAAAAGATGGCAGAAGCTTGATTGATGAGACCATTTATTTTCATTCAATTTGAAGGTGTGCTTGCGCGCGCCTCTGTGCCGGTTTAAACATTTCCCCGACTGTGTTGGCACACCGCTGCTCAGAGCCGGGGATTGGAGAAGGCTCTGGAGCTTAGAGTCAAACGGCATTTTCCCACGCACACACACACACACACACACACACAAACACACCATTCTCAAGTGAAAGTAATGGGGTCGGAGACATTAATCTATATTACTGCTGAAAGCCGTGTGTGTGGTGTGTGTGCCCAGATGTACGGTTCCTGTCTGCTTATCCCCACTGAAAAGACAATTCTCCGACACAGATTAAAATTGTGTATACCTCTCTAACCGTGTTAGGGTTAGACCGATATGGGTGTTTAAAGGCCGATACGGATATCAATATTTTGTAGTGAAGCTGCCAATAGCTGAGAACTTGTGCCGATATTCAATATCTATAAAACTGTCCATTTTCATGCCAAGAAATTCAAAATATTATTCAGTATTTCTCTGCGAACCAGTGATCCCTTAAAATAACCTTACATTTACATGAATGCACCCCTTAATTCAAGCAAAATCCCCTTAAAATGAGTTAAGGGAGTTATTATTGGAGGAGACCCCATCCAAACCACGTTAAACACCCCTTAATGTTTGACTGCTTACTTCCTAATTTAATGTAAAATTCAGGGAGACAGGAACTTTCCATTAATAACTCATTAATAACCCTGTAAACCATGCACAAAAGGCATAAAAAATCCCTTAATTTCTAGTGTCTCCACATACCAACCCATGAATAAATCCCTTATAAACCTATGATACTAACCTTACTTTTTTAAAGCTGTGAGAAATTAAAGAGTAATTGAACCCCAAACCTAAATCTGTGGTGAAGCCTGACATCTAATGGTGAAAAGTAGGTACTGCACGGGCAATCTGCTATTGGCTGGTCTTTGGTGCCAGGTGATGTCACCTTCTATAGAGTACAACAGGTGGTGACATGGAGGGGATGGGATCTGGAGGGCAGTGGTTCTCAACGTGGGGTCCGGGGACCACCAGGGGTCTTTGAGGGGGTTCCAGGGGGTCCACAGCAAATTGATGAATTATTAAACTTCAGTATTATTTCATTTACAAGAAATGAACAAATATAGTTTCCTGATCATAGTTTCACTGTTATCTCTCTACCTACAATACAGTGAAACTAACCGCCATTCAAAATTGTTTACCCCTCTGCAATCCGACTTTTAAAAGCTCCGTAGGTTTTTTTTGGGTTTTTTTATCTGATCTTTCAATTTGTTTACCAAGTTTATTTATCAACATCATTTATAGATTTTATTCCACATTTTAGCTCCTTGGTGTATTGTTTGTTTGTATGTTGTTGGATGTTACTGTGTTTTTCTGGGTACAACAAGCTGCTCGTAACTAATTGCCCCTAGTGGGATTAATAAAGTTGTTTCGAATTTGAATTTGACAGTCATGTCTGTATTGTAGGTAGTCAATTCTGGAAAAAATCATATCTTACAATAAAAATATTCTCAGATTTGGGTCCGAGAGACAACATCTCATCAATTAGGGGTCCGTGGCTCTAATGTGGACTTAATCCTTGATGTGGAAAAAGGTTGGGAATCACTGATTTAGGCTGAAATCGTGCTTTAAAGTGGTGTTTAATTAAATTCCCAGTCGGATTGAAAAGGTCTTAAAAAGTCTTAAATTCGGTTTTCTGAAATGTGCGGGTCTTGGCCATCAGGCCCAGTCTGAGCTGGAGCTGGTGGGTGCTGGTGGTTTCCCCAGGCTAACTGGGCCCATGCAGCTTCCATCTAGTCCAATTTCCTCCAGCAGGAAGGGTTGTCAGAGCTGGCTTCCCCCTTCTGGACCCTGATAGAAAACTTCCCCCAAAACACACTCTCCCAGTGACCTACCTAGAAAGCACACACACACACACACACACCCTCTTTCTTTCTCCCTCTCTCTCTCTCCCTCTCTCTCTCTCATACACACATGCAGACTCAGGCAAGTACGTTCATAGACAAACATGCAACGAGGCACACTAAAAGTACAAACACACATAGATGACCCCTGCTCCCACACACACACACACACACACACACACAAACTACATATTAAGTACCAGCATGCACTCATTCACACGCCGCAATATGTACTCATACACACTTGCACACACTTCCCATCTGTACTTTGGCAGTGCTGCTGGGTCCCACCCCAGTTCAGTCCAGCCAGCTGCCTCCTCTCCACTGCCAAGCCATCACTCCACTCCACTGTGGCTAGCACAGATGGACTCACTTACACACACACACACACACACACACCCACACACACACACACACAGACACACACACAATCCCTGAAAACCAGCGGTAGTGGTCCACCACTAACCATCCAGAATGCGTATCGTCTCCCTGTCTTCCTTCCCTTCGTCTACCCCTCTCTTCTCTCCCCTTATTTTCTCTCCTCTCCCTCCATCTTTTCCTCCTCCACTCTCCTGTGCCCTTTCCACCTTTTCACTGCCTCCATCTTCTCGCTTCAGACCATAGAGAGCGATGTTAATGTGTGGACTGATAAAGCGGTGCAGCTGATGCCGTGCACGTACATTTGCGCTGCTTGTGGGGGAATGTAGCAAATACATTCATATGCAAATCAGCGTATGATGTCATCTGACTTTTTGAGCAGCCAATAATAACTCTTCTCTGCGAAAAGTATCTGGAGCTCAGAAACCGTAAGACTCACAGCAATCAAACTTAGGTAGGTTTCAAATCTCAGCTGCTACGTGGGCAACACAAATTACACCAAACGGCCAGATGGTGGCGCTATAACAAGCCAATAACTCCTGAACCGTTAAAGTTAGGTGCACATACTGTATTCAGTTTCCACCATATTCGTACGAAAAATGGCTGTTTTTCTGTTTCTTCTTTCACAATTTTAGATGTTTTGCCTCCAAAATGTGTACACCACACTATCTAGCTACACAAGGATTCAACTTTTTTCCCTGATTGGTTTAACGACATAGCCACAATTAACTAATGAACGTGACCAGGAATGTTGCTAAGCAGAAAAATGGCCATAACTCATTGACTGTGTATCCAATCTTCACCAAACTTGACACTCACCGTATTTCCTCTAACAGTGGCCAGCAGTCAATTAAAAGCCGGGTCTCCGATAATGGCCGGGGCCGTGGTCGACACGAACAAATAAAGGCCGGCCCCAAATACAGGCCGGGGAAAAAAATAAAGGAAAAAACAACGGTGGATACCGGTAAACTCCTGGTGCCTGTTATATAATGTAACTGTAGTTTGTAGTAACGTACAAGTGCCACAAGATGGCAGTATGCCACAAGATGGCTCGGCCGGCGGAAGTCTCTGGAGCGTGCCGTCGTCGATTACCGTAATTATTGATAATGCATCGCAGTAACAAAAAAACGGCTACCTAACGAACCCCAACAGAAGCAGATCAGAAAACAAAGAGGCTTCGTACTAAAATATTAGCAGATATACTTATCAAACAGAGGGAATTAGAAATAAAGGCCTGTCTCTAATATAAGCCTGCTCCCAATAAAGGCCTGGTACCCTCTGCAGTTGAGGTAAATAAAGGCCCGGGCTAATATTAGAGGAAATACGGTATGTTGAAAAGTGTTCGTCAACTATAGCACTTCAAAATTGTCCAATAGGGGGTGCTAAAACTTTTAGAACTTTATATCTCACAAGTGATGTATTAAATCTCATGAAATTTAATACACATACTGAGTGGACAGGTACTAATCACAATTCTAAATTTGGTCAAAATTACTTCCGGTGGGCGTGGCCTATGACATTTTAGCTTTTAACTTTGCTTATGATTGGACGATTGCTACAAAACTTGCTGAGCTCCTCAGTAATCCTATTTTTTTCATCCCCATCGGTGAAAGTAAGTCCTCAAGCATTGTTTATAATCTCCATTACACTTTTAAAATGCTTAGTGTGGCATGTTTATCAACTGTATTCACACTCATAATGGTTGCATTTACAAATTTAATTTTCAGTATTAACAGCAACAACCTAGGGCTGGGCAATATATCGATATTATATCGATATTGTGATATGAGACTAGATATCGTCTTAGATTTTGGATATGGTAATATCGTGCTATGGCATAAGTGTTGTCTTTTCCTGGTTTTAAAGGCTGCATTACAGTAAAGTGATGTCATTTTCTGAATTTACCAGACTGTTCTAGCTGTTCTATTATTTGTCTTTACCCACTTAGTCATTATATCCACATTACTGATGATTATTTATCAAAAATCTCATTGCGTAAATATTTTGTGAAAGCACCAATAGTCATCCCTACAATATTGTTGCAATATCGATATCGAGGTATTTGGTCAAAAATATTGTGATACTTGATTTTGTCCGTATCGCCCAGCCCTACAACAATCTTTATCTTAGTAATATGCCAACCATGTCAACAGCTGCAGTCAAGGTGCCCCTGGAGACTGGACAGCTCCCAGGTATGAATCAGGTGTAACCGTACGAATGTAAAGCAGGTTGTTCCTGGAAAAGAGCAAAGAGCTCAGTCGACTTTCCCAGGATAAATGAAGATTGAAAAAGAAAAAAGGCAGACCTCAGCTCAGTCAGTTCCTCTCTCTGTCCCTGTTCCCCGTTTCCCAGATGGAACAGAGCTATCACTGTTTTTTCCTTGCTGTCTGTTTTTACCGTTTTTTTTTTTTGTTTTTTTTTGTTCAGGTCTGAGAATCAGACGGTATCTGTACTCCTGTTTCCCATCACAGGGACGGTTTGAAAAGCTCTTCCTCAACTGCTGGGGTGATTTAAGTGATCTGTGAAAGTCTTTCCTCCCTGGTGTTTTGCTACAATTCGGATCAAGATCTCAGGCCGGTATCCCCTTTGGTCAGACCTCCTTTGCCTCCCGAGCCAGACAAAAAAGGGAGTGTGTCAAATAAAACTCGAATGGGTTTTTGTTCTCGTTTTAGCCGGCCTCCGTGCCTGGGCAGAAATTGAACCCCATCAATGGCGGTGGAAAAATCCCCAAAGGGCATTCCGGGTCGCGCCACATAGATCCGTCGTTTAATTAGGGCTCCTGCAAGCGTGATGAAACCAGTAAAACTATGCATTTTAATGTCACCGATGAATTATAGATTCTGGGGAGTGAGCTGGTGCTGAGGGAGAGGACGAGGAAAGGGCTTAGGAGTCAAGGGAGGCAAGAGAATTGGAGGGTGGAATTAATTTCAAGCAATCCTCTTCCTGCTTCGTGTATACCTGGTGGGGCTTGGTTGTTGGGCTTTTGATTTATAGCGGCCGGCGATGACAGATATATGCAGCGAGCCAAGTTGGCGGCCATTACCGGAGAGGAGAACGCCATGGCCATCTGCGCTCCGAGTCTCACAATGATGCAGTCACCATGCCTCCACGGACCAGGGGAATACCTTTGTGTAGTCATCACATAGCCACATTTCTAATCAGTGAATTACACACAAATAGATTTTACATGTGATTGTGTGTGTGTGTGTGTGTTTTTGTACTTATGTCCATGTTAGAGCTTGAGAGTGAGGACTCTTTTTTGAAGTCATTTTTTTCTTCTTCAAGGGGTTGTATTAGGATTAGGATTTGGGTTTAGGATTAAAATTAGGATTAATTTTAGGTTAGGGTAAGGGTTACGGATAGTCTAGTTTAGGGTTAAGATTAGAATTGGAATTGGGTTTAGGGTTAGGAGTTTGGAAATGAATGTAGCAAGGTTATTATCGTTAACGAAAACTAAAGAAATAACGAAAACTAGCCTACGTGTGAAAAAACACGTTAACTGAAATAAAAATAAAAATGAGGCTTTACAAAAAAACGATAACTGGCTGAAACTGTATTGTGTGTTTACAAAACTAACAAAACTAACTAAAATAAACTCAAATTATAGAGAAAATGTCTTTAGTTTTCGTCTTTGTCTATTTATTTCATACATAAGCCTAGTATTTTGAATTTTTGAATCTTGCTCCTGACGAATACCCCATATTACAAAAAAGACTAAAACTAACACTGAAACTAATAAAAACGAAACTAAAACTAAGCATTTTCAAAAAATAAAAACTAAACTAGCAAACCCGCTGTAAAAACTAATTAAAACTAAACTGAAATTTAAAACAAAAAGTCAAAACGAAATAAAAATAAAAACTAATGACAAATGGAAAACTATAATAACCATGTAGTCAATGGAAAGTCCTAACAAATCTAGTACAGTAAGACACATTTGTGCCTGTGTGTTTCTTTCCATTAGCATGTGTGCTTGCCTATATCATGGATAGCCACATACATACTAAACAAGCTGACATTTTTCTGCCTCTATATTTTCTAACACAGCATTTCCCTAGCTCCAACATATGAAAATATCATTTTCACAGGCAAGGCCAGCAGATATTTAGAGTATGGCCAAATGGAGTGTATAACCCAAAAGAAGGGGAGTGAAAAATCCTAGCTCCAGACTTACGTTTGCTATAGTCCTATTCTCCACAACTGGAAATACCCTTAAGTATACACAGTATATCACCTCTTAAGGGGCTACAATCTGTCTTTTCCATTGTGGCCGGGGCCGGGGCTGCTATCCCGCTTTTACTGATCCCCTCTTGTAGCACACCCACTCTTTCCATCCCTGCTGACTCCTTAACACTTTCTAGCTCATTAAGAAGCTGGACCACACCGCAGTGATGTGGAGAGAATATAGAGCCATGCTAGATGGCTTGAGATGGAACAACGTTATTGTCCTTTTATTGTACCCCACAGTCACATTGGGGGAGGGACTATGGATCGGTCCTGGTTCCGTCTGTCCATCCGTCACACATGATATCTCATAATGCCACTGATTGGGTTTGTGTTGGCGCTACAACATTTGTTGCCAAAATGTGGGGCAGTCTCACCACTGTGTTCTCATTACAATGATCAGCCCAAGGGGGGAGGGGGGCTCTTCATCATTTCTTCTGTCATACATGTGTCACACACAATGGGCCTCATGCAGGAACATTCTCTTAAATCTCTCTTATTTTTTCTCTTAATTTTCTGTTAAGAGAAAAAAATAAGAGAAGTCAACTCCAGATGCAAACGTTCTTAACCATCCAAATCAGGGTTTTTATAGTCTTAATTGGGATCAATGGACCAATATTTCTTTAGCCCACAAATTTAATAATCCAATCATTATAATTACTCTAAAACATATAATAATCTAAATTTGATTATATGATATTCACACGTTTTTTTATGTTCCTCAAATTTAAAACTTATGTTTCCTTGCGTTGGACAAACAATTTGTGGACTGTGAAAACGAGATGTTTTTTTCTTATCTTGGTAAGAGTGCTCTCGACCACTCGTAAAATTTTCTCTTACCTAAGAGAAGAGCAAAAATAAGAAAACATTGGTGAATCCCAGAAATCAATGGGTACTAACAAAATAAGAACAAATCGTGGATACGAACTAAAATAAGAGAAAATTTGTTTGTATATCGCTTCCTGCATGAAGCCCAATATCTCAGACACCACTCATCTGATTTTGTTAAAACTTGGGGAAATGATGCATCTCTCTGCTGCATTCCAGTCTTCAGAATTACACTGATTGGCCCAAGGGGGAACTACAATTAAAGCTCAAAACAAGGTGACATATTTGTTATATGGCCCATATTGGCCCATATGGAGGCTTCATCATTCGTAGGGGACGACAGGTTTACCTTGCCTTGTTTGGGTTGATGTCGAACTTGCCCACCTCCTGCACGTTGCCATCTGTCAAATGCTTTTTATATCCCCTGCAATCCTGCTCCAATGCGTAATTCCCTGATGACGTATGGACAAGCCTACCTACGCCCTACTTATGGTTGCGCACAGTGCAGCACGCTCGCAATAAGTGGTCGCCCACAGAGGGTAACGACAGTTATTAGTGCTAGCCACTTACCAACATGTTCTCGTCTTCCTCCCCAACAGATGTGAACGAGTGTGAGCTGCTGAGCAGTGTGTGCGGTGAAGCCCAGTGTGAGAACGTCGAGGGTTCCTTCCTCTGCGTGTGTCCGGATGGCCAGGAGTACAACCCCATGACCGCCAAGTGTAGCCCTGTTCCCACAGGTGACCCGCCTTCAGCCTTCATGCAAACCAGTCACACAAAGAGCCATCTGAATTTACACACAGTTATTGTCCTGCAAAACCTCCACTACAATTTTACCATTCTTCTGTCATTGACAGCTGATGTTGCCCTCCTGCCAAGTCATGTCATATCTGCTTTACTGTAAATATGAGCTGCCAACTGGGATTTTTTATTTAGTAGAGTTTTAGGCTTTGAAAACTTCCTTCCCATGTCATGGATGTGGAGGTGACAAACACTGTAGCAAATCCACCAATTGGTTGCAGTCCAAGGTAATAAAAATCAAAATTATCAGTTATATTCCCAACAATTCAAGCAGCTCTACTAAAAGTGAGTACAGTGTTACAGTTTGTTTAAGGTTGATTTTAAAGTAGCAATTGACCTTCCAATTGCCATCTTGAATTGGGCATTCCAATAAATTTAACGTGAACCATTCCAAGTTGTAGCAACAGGATGTTCTTCCACTTCTTCCTATATGACGTGACCACGGTATAAACCAAACCATTGATGATGCAGTGTAAAATGACAAAAATTCATTCCTTTCAAAGGGAAAAACCAACCAGTATTTTCTCATCTCCTGAAAAACAGACACTAGAAAAGCAAGGTTTCTACAGGACACTGACAACACTATACTACTATGTACCAAAGAGAGTTTCAGCTAAACCCACTTTCAGCTTCCACTAGTATTTATATAATTTCTGTTTTTAGACTATACATCTAGGGTTAAATTACCCCCCTCTCATCAAGTATCCAAATGTACAACAGATTTTAAACCATTGTACAAGAATCTTAATCTTAAAGGAATAGTTAACCCAAAAATGAAGATTTTGTCATAATCCACTCACCCCCATGTCAGTTGAAACACTGGTGAAATTTGTATGTCAATATAACACACAGCAAGTTGGCTCAGCTTCATAGCAGCCTTCTCCAAAAAAACTGGAGTGAATGGAGACTGTTTCTTTAGAGTTACAAAAAGGACAAAAAATGACAATGTGACCAGTGACATTTTTTCTACCGTTGCAGCACAAAGTAGCTCTGTACCACTTTGTTTCTAAAATACTCACGAAAAAGCTACTTTTGTTTCAGGGTCCATTTTGTTATTTCTGACTAAAAAGTACTTGAATACACAATGAGTTGTATTTATGACTGTAAAACTTGGAAGAACGAGCTAACAAGGAGCACATGAAGGCAGCAAGACTCTTGCACCAGATAACTGTAGGGCAACCAGGGCTATGCCGTGAGTGGGGAAAATCTAGCACCCACATCTATTGCACCCACAGTGCAATCGCTTGGCTTCAGAACACTTGGATTATGTGTTTAGAGTCATTTTATGGTCATTTTTTGCCCTTTTTGGAACTCTAAAGAAACAGTCTCCATTCATTCACTGTGTTATATTTACATACAAACTTCACCGGTGTTTCAAGTGACATGAAGGTGAGTAGATGATGAAAACATTGTCATTTTTGGGTGAACTATTCCTTTAAGGACTGTTACATTCCTGCTATTATGAGGCAGTTAGTTAATTTGGTAACTTAACTCCCTCATGTGAGACCAGCAATGTTCTCTACTATCTCTTTTTTTGTTTCTGTTTTATGTTACATAATCATAGAGCGATTTCTGGAATGCAAAAAGGACCATTTCCATGTTTTTGCTACTACAAGCAGTGTCTTGTCTGCGAATGGACAATTGCAAAACAAATGGCCGGCTATCTGTAATTATCTCTGGCATTCAGGACTGAAACCCATTACTAAGCAAGGGAAAGGGAAGTAAATGTGTATAAGTGCGTGTGCACCTGCGTGTGTTCGTGCGTGTGTGTGTGTGTGTGTTGCTCTCCAGGTACATGATTAAAGCAGTGTGAAGCAGATGTGTGCTCTGAGGGTAGAGGCTGGCAACATCCATCATGGGGCCGATCTGCTCTACAGCCTCTAATTGTTCCACTTAACAGCCCTGTATGGGAAATGTCACCCGGGGAAGGAAGGGGGGGGGCAAGCTGCAGCTTTATTGTTATGTGTTTCTACAACTGGTTTCTCAAACTGTGGATCGTAACAGAAAAAGGATCACTAGTCAAATTCTGATGGGTCCCCTCATGACTTTAAAATCACTGAGGGGGACAAGAAGGGGACACTATAGGGCTTGTAAACAAAAGTCACATGGACTCCCAAGTAGCTTTTTTATTGGACAGAGTTCAAATAAACTGCTCCAAACATGCTGGGTGTGAACGCACCCTTGCTAAACTAACCAGTCCTGTGGTCTGGTAGCATCATTACTGGATTGAAAAGACAGAGATGCGAGATACAGGGGAAGTTTCAACACTAGAGCCTTATGTGACGCAATTCATTTCCCTTGTCATTGTTTAGAAGACCAGCAATTTTCTGATACAAATCACAATGGTGAGAGTGAACACACTGTGGCAAACTGCATTCAAAGTAGAAGGGGCAGCATGCAAATACAAAATGACTCCATAATCAAATCCAGTCATGACTGTGGACTGTATGAAACATGCTTTGTTTCTGTATAAAAATCCAAATTGAATCCTCAGTTTTTCGGTAAGGTATTCCACATGGGTCTTGAATGAAAATCTTATTAGTTATCTAGGCACTTTTTCCATGCTTACCCAAACCCAAATTATTAGTTTTGAACTGATGGCCCCCCACCATTTCATTTTGGTTGTCTCATTTTCAGGTGATATTCTGTTAGTTTAAGCAATATTCGTCAATAATTCGGTCCACTGTACTCGAACTGCTCCCCTCCCCTCCCTCAACTTTCAATCAATTTCCACATTTTTCAAGAATTTATTCAATTCAACTAAATTCAGTGAGCTTCATTAAAATGACGCAGATGTGTCCATAAGATAAGAGATAAGATAAGATAAGATAAGATAGCACTTTATTGATCCCCTTGGGGAAATTCAGGTGCCACAGCAACAATTGACGGACAATACCAAAGAAATAAAGGGACTAGCTATGGAAATAAATAGTACATATTGCCAAAGAAGAAATTCAGACATAACAAACAAAACTTTTGTTTACTTTTGTATTAAATTCCCCAATACAAGGACAAAATAAATACATCTGTATCTTCCTTATATTAATTATTGATGGATTGTAGGGGAAAAATTAGCTTCACCTTTGTGGGTCAAATTGAATGAACAAAGGTTCAAGGGTCTTCCGTGGATTCTTTATTCAGACATGCATGGTTCAGGAGTGGAGACGGTCCACTTAGACCTGAGTAAACAACAACATAAATCTCGGCATAAAGCCAAACCCACAGTTCAGATTTCTTGACTCAAAGCCAAAACCCTCACCTAAATATGGGACACACGGAAACACACGTATGAATAGCATAAACTATTACTCACCTATAAGAACACTCAAAATAATTTCATAACCATATATAGCACACGTGCATGCATACATGCACTGATTACCTCACCATGGTATGTAGAGAAAAAAAAAGACACTCTACTCTGAGAACAAAGAACAGAGTGTGTTATTCATATAAAAAAAAAACACAGTATTCATTTTATTTCTTACAGGATGATCAGTAATTAATTATCTAATTAAACTCCTAGTTCAATTACATTAATCTACTCCCGAACACTGGCATCTTATCTTTCTAGTCAACAAAGACACTGGTTTTCAACCATGTGCCATCGTGACCAGAGAGTCTGTAGCTTTCTATTCCAACCAAATGTTACACTAGCTGAGGTCATTGATTAGTCCCTCCTCTCTGATTGAAGATGTGCTAGTCAGTGAATTCAGCTGCTGTAGTGTTTAGATTCTTGTCATGTCGTCATATGGCTTTGGAACCCCTCAACTAAGCCAATGCGTCGTACTTCACGTCTCATCTTGTCGTGTTGCCTCCCTCTGTCTGTTCCCTCCGTTTCTTCTCCCCTCCCTCCTTCCCCCCGTCCGTCCTTCAGTGTCGTCGGTGGAGCGCAAGGAGTGCTACTACCGCCTGAACGACGAGAACCTGTGCGAGAGCGTGCTGACCAGCCACGTCACCCTGCAGGAGTGCTGCTGCACGCTGGGCGCCGGCTGGGGCGACAACTGCGAGGTCCACCCCTGTCCCGTCAACGGCACCGGTGAGGAGGAGGAGGAGGACGAGAGGGTGGGGGAGGAGGAGGAGGAGGAGGGAGAAATCTGGATAATAAAGCACAGACGCACTCAGTATCCGCTTCATTAGGTACACCTATAGTACCAGCTGGGGCCCCGCTTTTGCCTCCAGAGCAGCTTCGGGTTCTTCGAGGCCTAGATTCAATCAGGTGCTGAAAATTTTCCACAGGCAAAAAGGAGCCCTGTACCACTCGGTTTCTAAAATATTCAGCAAAAAAAGCTACTTTTGTCTGACTAAAAAGTATGTGACTACGCTGTCAAACTCAGAAGTACGAGCTTAGAAGGAGTACATGAAGGCAGCAAGACTCTTCCACCAGATCGCTGACAGCCAAAAGGCCCGCAAGAAGTTTCCTATCTGTTGACTGAATGCATTTGTTGGATCCTTGCATTTGGTTTGTATTGCTATTTAAATTTATTCTAGCCTATTTAAAACATGTGTCCAGTAAATGTTGTACTTGTCCGGAATCCTGAAATCTTACCAGCTTTGTTTGCCAGCAAAAAAATGTCTAACAGAAACCCTGGTCTGGACTGAACTGAAGTCACTGTCATCTTCCTGAACCATCCTTATTCTGCTGGAAGTTTCTATTTGACAAAGGCTCAATCTCGGAACCCATCGTCTATCGGTCTGACTATGATTAGACTCTGGGGGCGACGGCCAATATTTCAGGGTTTCCGGTGAAGCCAGCTGACGTCCGGACCAAGACTTCCTCTTCCACGCGCCGGTCATTGTTTACAGTCCGATTAGCAACTTGAGACGCAAGAGTCGAACGTTTCTCTACACAATACACAAACATCGATACTTTTTGTAGGTGTTTTAGGTCCAGACGACATTTCGGCTAATCTCTATAAACAGATATCTGCATATGAGACGTCGTCTCTCAACTCCAACTCCATTCTCACGTCTCAAGTTGTACGTCAGACCAACAGACGATGGGTTCCGAGATTGCTTAAAGCTTGGACCAGTTATGGTTCTGAGATGTCTTTTTGCACACCACTGTTGTGCTGAGCTGCTATTTGCTGTTAGCTCGAACCACTCTTACCATTTTCCTCTGATCTCTCCCATCAACGAGCCATTTTAGCTGAATGGATGGTTTTCGGTTTTAGAATTATTCTCGGTAAACTCTAGACATTGAAGTGCCAAAATTCCAGAAGGCACCAACCATCAGACCACTTTAAAAGTGTTGGCCAGTCTAACAGTTAGCTGAACAGCAACTGAACCTCTCCACCCTGTCGGCATGATTTGTACTTTTGCTTTATTTATTCATAACTCACTGTCTGGTGGAGTGAGCTGTTTTGTGTACCTAATAAAGTGAACACTGTATGCATACATAGATATGCACATAGTGTTCATGCATATATAGATATGCTAAACCTCTGTACCTATGTTCCTGTGCCCTTTCAGACCAGTTTAACCAGATGTGTGCATCCGGAAGAGGTTTTATCCCTAATGGAGACTCTGTGTATGGAGTACCCACGGCTGGCAGCTACAAAGGTAGGTTTAACTCATTGGAACATAAATTTCATCAGCTTGCTCACCCCTGGAAACTGTATTTCTAAACTAGACTCGCTGTGCTAATGCCAAAATACCTCATTTTGTCTGCAGCTTTACATCAGTTTACATCATTTGAAGCAAACCGGAGTTGTTGGTCCAAGGCTAGAAGTGTCAGTGTTGCACAAAATATTAAATGGTTCTTTGGCTGCAATCATAAGGGAACCTGTTCTGGTGCTATAAAGAAACTTTTTAATAATTTGTTGGTACAATATAGAACCATTTTTGGTTATCTTTTGTTGCTATGGAGAACATTTTTTGAGAACATTTTGTTGTTACATAAACTCTTTTCTGATAACCTTTGGGTGCAATGTAGAAACGTTTTTTAGTAACCTTTTGGTGCTCGATAGAAAATTTTTGGTGCTATGTCGAAGCGTCTTGGTAATGTTTTAGTGCTACATAGGACATGTTTGGTTACTTTTCTGCGCTCTCAATGTTTCCCATACGATACCATAACAGCCCAGCAAGTACATTTTTGATCAATTTCGGGTGCCGTGACACATCATGCTGACGGTTCTCTTTAGTGTACACTTTTTGACTTTTTTTTTAACTTATTTTAAAGGTAAACCTTTTGTGCGGAAGATTTTTGGTAATATTTTGGTCCTATAGAAGCTTTTTTGATAAGATGTGGTATTAACCCTACAATTATTACCTATTACCCTTACAATTTAATATGTAAAAAGACAATTCCCATACAATAAACAAAATAGACTTAAGTATACATTGTACAGCATTGATAGATATATAAAGGCAAGGCAAGGCAAGGCAAAATTTATATAGCACATTTCATACTCAAGGCAAATACAATGTACTTCACATAAAACAGAAAAAATACATAAAATGACATTAAAAATGAAAGAAAGAAAGAAAGATATTGAGCAGTCACTCTCACACTGGTGACACCTCTGGTCAGCCAGTAGAACTTCTCTGAGAGGGACTCCCTCAATTTTTCCTCTCAAAAGGAAATCAATTTAGATGAGATCTTGAAGGATTCTTCGAAGGAGCATAGATTCTTTCCAGTGGTCTTACCCACCCTATAGGCAGGCCCCACAGCCCCTATAGGACTTGTAAATGTTCCTATAGAACAATACACAGATCATCTAAACAATTACAATTATAAACTTCAAGAAACCCTTCAATTCTCAGTACAGGTTTGAGGATCCCGTCAGAGCGGATAAACTACTCAGCAGTTGAGAGTTGGGAGTGGGATAGGTTTTTACTTTCCTAATTTCTTTCATAATACACTGACAATCCACAATCCATTGACAACACTGGAGGTGAGGAGTTTGGGAATGACCTGAGAACCCCATGATCTGGCCTCAGCTAACCCAGCAATCAGCTTAAATTAGAGGGATGATGTAGCAAAAGCACTGCAAGCTGCAATCTCTGTGTGAGTGCGCTGAAGCACTTGGCTAGAAATGTCAGTCTCAAATACTAGACATATGATCTCCACATGTGTTCACTTCCCCTTCACTCTCACTGCCTCTCCACCATTCTATTCTCCTCTCATTCCATGTCATCCTTTTCCTCTCCTTTTATTCTATCCCATTTCCTCTCCTCTCCTACCCGCTCGCAGACGTCAACAAGACGTTGTGCCTTAACACAAAAATTAATTCAGTTAGCCTTAGTTGAGTAATTGAATTTTTGAAGAAGCGGCCGAGTGGAGGGAAATGTGGCGGTCGCTGAATATGGGAGGGATGGAGGGAGGGAGGGGGAGAGGGAGAGAGACAGAGAAAGAGAAACAATATTCAGGGACATGTCTTCAATTAGGGAAACTGTTCTCCACTGCAAACACCAACACCCAACCAAACCAACAGCAGGAACACACACACACACACACACACACACACACACACAGGAGTTCAGGTACCGAAACAGAGACCTTTGAGGATTTGGCCAGTCAAAGCCTCGTCTCTGCATTCTGGAACTGCATGCTGCCACTCATCTTCTACACTGTGTTCTTTTTTCCACTTTCCTTTGCTTTTCTTTTCTTGTTCATGATCCTGTGTATTTTATGTGCAAATAGATGACAGGTTATCCCTGACAGGTTTATCCATGATATCATGTATGTTTGTGTGTATACCTTCACACCTGTGAGCATTTGTACATGCGACTAGAGGAATTCTATGTGCAAATTAGCGTATGACATCATCTGGCAACTGCTGACTTTTTGAGCAGCCAACAGCTACTTACCAAAATAAATCTGCTGTGCATAGGTGTTTATTTATGCTAATGGTATGTGTAGCTCCTGGGTCTCCATTGTAAGTCTATGTAAACTTATGAAACCAACGATACAGCCTCTCCTAGTCGGTGATGGAACTTTATATTCTATGTGTGTGTGTGTGTGTGTGTTTGTGCACTCGTGTGCAGTAGTAAACCCTTTGTTGCCCTCTCTCTGCCTGTTTGCAGATGCGGATGAGTGTGCGCTGTTTGGCCAGGAGGTGTGCAAAGGAGGCTTCTGTCTGGATACTCGTGGCAGCTACGAGTGTTACTGCAAGACCGGCCACGACTACGACCCCACCAAGCTGGAATGCAGAGGTCAGGGTTAAACAAAGCTCATCGACTTTATTGTATTAGTTTCATTTAGACCAGTGATTCTCAACCTTTTTCATATCAAAGGACCCCTATTGTAGGTAGAAAGATAACAGAGAAACTATGATCAAAACAGTCATTCTTCTGCATTCTCTAATTGTGTTAACTTCTTCTAAATGAAATAATGGTGATGTTTAAATAATTTATCAATTTGCTGGGGACCCCCTGGAGCCCCCTCAAGGACCCCTGGTGGTCCCCGGACCCCACGTTGAGAACCACTGATTTAGACCATTACAGGACACTAAAATTCTCCATTGAACCCGAGGATGATAATCAATTTAGGTTAAGGGCTTCCACTGATTAATTCTACAATAAAGGCTACAATTGGTCTAACTCTACTTACGATTAGAATAGTCACTAATTTAAACTCTCTCTACCACGAAAGCACCTGGAAGTCTCGAATGCATTATGGCAATGCAGAGCGGCAAGGCACCTGGTCCAGATGGCTACCCAATTGAATAAAAAAAAAAATTCTATGTTCAAAGGCTCACTAGACCGAAGAGCCTTGCCACACACAATGACTGAGGCATCCATAACCCACTTGCTCAAGCCAGGTAAAGACAACCAAACTGTGGATCATTTTGGCTCTCTATCTTTTTTTTTTTTTTTTTTTTTTTTTTAAGCACAAAAGATTAATTCAAACAAATTATCCATAATGTATACCAACATCATAAAGAGCATGTGCAAGGAAGACCAAAGAAACCCCGAGGGGCTAATGGAGTGTAATAAAAAACCCCAAAAAGTTTGGAAAGAACAAAACAATATAAACAAATCAATAGGTAAAGTAATACTGGTAAATAAATAGGGGGAAAAGTAGAAAATAAGTAAAAGAATATTAAAAGAAACTGAAAAGAAAAGAGAAGGAAAAGTGGAGTAAAGGGAAGATAAAGAGAGAAAAAAAACAAATAAACAAAAAAAAAAAAAAAAAGGAAAAAAAAAGGAAAAGATTAGTTAACATGAAGTAATTAATTATACCAAAAAAGAGACAGCAGTATGACCACCTCAATAAACATGTTGATTGTGAAATAAATACTGTTAAATACTATAAATACTATAATCTCTCCTATCACTTTGAATAATGATGCTAAAATCTTAGCCAAAGCACACGCCCTACGCCCTAGATTTACATCAAAGTCAAATTGGCCGGCAGATCATCCACAAAATGGCTCGGTAAGCTTCAGAATAGGATCTGTTTGTGCATGCATGGCTTGGTAAAGTAGCGCAGAACATGACTGAACACGACAGGTAATCCTTGACACCGACATTGCACTGTGCCACTGGATTGGCGCCGACCCCCCCCCCAACTGCACCTCTCCTCCCACTTCGGCACTTCGAAAATACCACTTCATCACGAAAATAGGGCCCTTGGTGTTATTCTTGGGACTGGAGAACGTGAAATTTGCACTGAGAGTCAATGAAGATGACCATCACTGTAAACACGTATTTTCAGTGTTTGTATCGATCCTATTATATGAAATGGCAATTTTAATTTCAACAACAAAAGCAAAAAAAGTAAAAAATGTGAATGTCTAAAATGTTTTTTGTATTTCTAAATGCTTCACGATTTGTGAAAAAAACCCAGAAAAAAATACTCTGGCTCTACAACACCACACACACTGACACATACAGCACACATACAGGAATACACACATGCAAGGATATATATATACCCACACACAGACGTATATGCACGCAAACGCTTCATTCAATTTATTTACACAGGTGCACTCCAAGATAAGATGAAACTTAAGCAAATGTAGGTTATGTAAATATACGCAACTGACAATCTCAACACTAGAGGATATTAAGTAGAATGTATGAATGGAAGTATGGAATAGTGCTGGGCAGATCAAGTCTTTTTGGTGAATCGTTCATTTCGAGCAAGTATTCTCGAATCGAACTTCGTGTTTTTTCCTTAGATTGAGTCGCTCTTCATCATTTCTGGGCATTGTCCTGAGAAGTCACGCAAAGTGCTCTGAGACGAGCAGCATCTCGAGCATTCGATACTACTGCCATGTCGAGTCGAATTCAAGATTTCAGTACACAGGCATATGAACGAGTCATTCAGTTCGTATTAAATGTGTTTTTTCAGTGAAAACATGTCTATCAAGAAACAGTAGCTCTGTTTTTGTAAATTACTGTAAGCACAGTGTGATTTGCAGGCTGTCCAAGATGAGCAGTAACTCCAGCATTCAGTACCGCTCTCATGTCAAACTGAGTTTGAGTATTTAGTATATGGGTTACGTACGTACTGAAACTCGAGAACCCAAATGAACGGCTCGCTCAACAATGCACTGCTTCCTCAAAGAGCGGGTTTGTCTTTGTTTGTAAAGGTACGTGGCGATCATTGACAGTGGTACTGTGGCTCACTGTAGCATGTACTTTGATCATTTACAGAAGCCATTTGTCTCAGTGCATAGGCTTGAAAGAGAGTGGGTGGGGAGAAAGGCAACTAGCCGGACTTGTTCAAAGAGCTTTGCTGGAAACTCAAAGTGGGTGGAACATACCACTACAGACTCTGTATGTTTCAAGCTCGAGAATGATTTGTTCAAAATGATTTGTTCGTTCTTTTTCGCCCAGCACTAGTATGGAATACAGCATTAACATTGTGTGAGGAAAAACAGCAATAGCACTTAACTAAGGCAAACAACGAACAAATGCAAAATATGTAATATACGAAAATCTGTATCTATCTAAATAGTGATAAAAATGTCAATATATGCAATATGTAACAATGGAGAAGAATAGGAGGTAACAGTTTGTGGAATTAGTGTTACCCCTACATCAGTGAACTCAGATCAGCCTTAGATTAAGTCAGTGGTTCTCAGCCTTTTTCCAGTCATGCCCCCTTTTGAACATTTTGAGAACGTCATCCTCCCATCGTCATAATAAATGTATTTCCTAGGTAAGAAAAACAAAAGAAAAGATGCAACTAAAGTTCTGCCTGACCCATTTATTTCAACTTGGCCATGTTTAACCAGTGGTGTTAGTCTGGTCAAATATAAGACATTTTTATGTTATCATAAAATTGGTTCCATTTGATGGTGTCACAGTGTCTCTGAGATTAGCTCTGGGTCCACACAACCAAAGTTTGTATTTTTGTATTTTCTGGCTGGAATTTACATGTTCTCCCCATGTTCTCTAAATTGTCCATAGGTATGAATGGGAGTGTCTATCTATCTGTGTTAGTTCTGTCATAGGGTGCATCCCAAGTCTCTTAAATTGCATCCACGTTTCCCTCACTTGCGTCTTTTCCTTGCGTCTTAGTCCCTCCCACCGAGGATGCATGGAGAGACGCAAGGAAACCATGCGAGGAGAGAGGAAACAAGGAAATATGTTTTTAGAGAAATGAGACGTCCTTTCCTCTGAAGCGTCATGTGAAGCGACATCCGTTTCTGCATGACAAAACGGGTTGTGGATTAAATAAATGTAATTTAGGTTCCCCATGTTCTTGCATTAACGTTATATATCAAAAAGCATAAAATAACGGGCATTTACACTTGCACTGTTTCTCCGCCATCTCGTTCAAATTTGCCAGATGTAGGGGCGGAGAATTGACGTCATGGCGTTCAGCTGAAAGTCTTCCGGGAAGGCTGCTCTCGTGTATCCTCGCTCATAGCTCCTCAGAGATCCCTCCACGCTCCTCAGAGATCCCTCCTCGCTCCTCGCTCCTCGGAGCAGAAATAAGAGCTTTGGGACGACCTTCAAAATGACGGACCAGAACGACTTCCGGTTCAAGCGAGGATAGAGGAGCGAGGAAATATAAAATAAGAGACTTGGGATGCACCCATAGACTAGTCAGGGTGTCTCCCTGCCGTACACCCAATGCATGCTGGGATAGGCTCCAGGTGGTGAAGGGCCTTGCGCGACTTCAGTGCGGCCAGTCGTTTTGGGCGCAATTGCGTCATTTTGACCACGGCCACTCCGTTGTGTCCATTTCTGCATGAAGCATGTACCAGGCACAGGAAGGCCCACCAGCTTACACTAGACCCTAATCAAGCTGGGACTAAATAGATCACACTGTGCTCCCTGACCAACACTAAGGACCTGCCTCAGCCCAGAGTCTTGTGGTGTTCTGCTACATTAGCGACATATTATTTAGACAGGACAGGGTGGAGAGCACAGCGGCTAATGCAGGAGACCAACCACAGGGCGGACGCATGTCTGAACCATGAGGAAAGCACATCCACGTATGGCATCAAGGACCAGCCACTGGCACTGGTACCAAAGCCCAACCAATTACCAGTTGACTATATTTTAATTCTCTGATGTGAAAAACACAAGGTTCTATTACAAGTCTATTACATTTGAATTCCAGCACTACATAGTTGCTGCAAAGCTGTGAAGCCACCGTCGGGCAAAAATAAGATTCAGGCTGCTACCCCGAATGGTTTCTGTGGCAGTTTGGTGGATTTCTAGAATAATTTCACCATGCATGGCTCTGGGCGACCAGTGTAGGAGGACCGGAAAATACTGAGCACCAGTCTACAGTTCCTTAAAGAGTAACTGAACCCCAAACCCAAATATGTGGTGAAGCCTGACATCTAATGGTGAAAGGTAGGGTACTGAACTGGCCATCTGCTATTGGCTGGTGTTTGGTACCAGGTAATGTCACCTTCTATAGAGTACAACAGGTGGTGACATGGAGGGGATGGGACACTCTTCTCTGTTGCAGCCCCACTTTGTGATTTAGGGCAGTGGTTCTCAACGTGTGTTCCGGGGACCACCAGGGGTCCTTGAGGGTGTTCCAGGGGGTCCACAGCAAATTGATGAATTATTAAACTTCAGTATTATTTCATTTACAAGAAGTTAACAAACATAACTTCCTGATCATAGTTTTACTGTTATCTCTCTACCTACAATACAGACAGTCAGTGAAAATTAGGGTACTGGACTGGCCATCTGCTATTGGCTGGTGTTTGGTGCCAGGTGATGTCACCTTCTATAGAGTACAACAGGTGGTGACATCACCTGGCACCAAAGTTCAGCCAATAGCAGATGGCGAGTTCAGTATCCTACTTTTCATCATTAGATGTCAGGCTTCACCACAGATTTGGGTTTGGGGTTTAGTTAGTCTTTAAAAAGTCTTACAATGTTTTACATTTTACTTCGGCCTTAAGTTAATAATCTGCGACACCAAAGGTGGGTACAAAAATATAAAAACACCACAGCAATGACCACTTAGCAACTAACCACTTAGCATCTAACTTCCGGCGGCACACTTTCCAGTACCAGTGCCAGTGGCTGGTCCTTGGTTAGTTAATGCTTAATAAGCATTAACTAACCCTTAATTAACAGTCAACTAATGTGTCTGGTAATCATTTACTAATGGTGTTCATGTTAACTAAGTTATTAATTTATACATTATTTAATAGTCATCTTTATAGACTATTAAATAATGTATAAATTAATACCTTAGTTAACATGAACACCATTAGTAAATTACACATTAGTTAACTGTTAATTAAGGGTTGGTTAAGGCTTATTAAGCATTAACTAACCCTTATTAAGCATTAGCTAACCCTTATTAAGCATTAGCTAACCCTTATTAAGCATTAACTAACCCTTAGTGTACCCTTATTGTAAAGTGTTACCATTCATATTGCAGAAACCTGGAGCACTTGAAAGCAGGATGCCTCATTATTGTTATATTCCGTTATTAGCTTTATTTACTTATCATGTGGTCTTTGTGGTAGGAACATGCCAGGTTCGGACTATTTTATTGAACAAAATGACGGGACAGGAGAGGACCGGGCGGAGAGCAAAGCCCAGTGGAGGTTTGGGTCTTGGCTGGCGTGGTTGTCGGTTTGAGGCCCATTATGCCCGACCTGAAGAGTCATAATACAATTTAAGAAAACCACCCCAGGTCTGGCCTGAAGCTTCTGTGCTTTATATGTGCAAATGTTTTTATATATCAAGGAACAGATGGATATTTTTAAAATGGGCATGGGCCAAATGACTATTTCAGTCATGCAGCCCATTCAGCAGCTATAGCCACAAATGTTGATGTGTATCAAATATGCACACTGGCTATGTGTATATATATCCATTCTATACATATTCCTCGAGAAAATAAAGGGGGCAAATGTTAGCTTTTATTCCAGGGTTATATTTCTGTGATATTTGATACCTCAATTAAGCTGATCCAGTTGTAGTCCAGCTATAATTTGATCACTTACTTGATGTAGGCTGCAGGACTTTAACTTTTACTGATTTCCTTCCTTAAGCCAAAGTAGGTGGACAAAGTGACGGCTGAAGTGAGCTGTTGTCAGCAATATAAAACTGGTTTTGTGTGTGCAAGCATTTGTGAGTGAGTGGGAACTAAATTGTCTCGGTTAATGAATTTTACACTAAATGACTGTGTGTGTGCATTGGTGAGTGGGTGTGAAGAATCATTAAGTGCAGCTGGCACGATGCACAAAGTCCTCTGACCAAGTTCTGTCGTTTTTTGTGGGTTTTTTTTTTCGTCTTTCTTCCCTCCAGACATCGACGAGTGTCTGGACGAGTCGGTGTGTGTGGACGCAGAGTGCCTGAACACAGATGGCTCATACATGTGTTTCTGTACACACCCCATGGTGCTGGACCCCGAGAGCAACCGCTGCGTCTTTCCCCCTGAGGTGGCCGGTAAGACGAGAACCTTTATCAACTTTACACCCGAAAAAGAGCTGGGTAGATTTAGATGGAAAAACACATAAGCCACTTTCTATGGACATTTACAGAATCCGAAATGTCTTACAGCAGTGAGAGCGCATACATTTATAGCAGTGGCTGGCTCCAGTTTCTGTATCTTTCAAAAATAGCCCTCACTGTGGTAGTGAATATGGAAGACCCCTAACACTGCCTCTATACCAGTGGTTCTCAACCTTTTTCATACCAAGGACCCCTAATTTAGTCCACATTAGGGCCACGGACCCCCATTTGATGCGATTTTGTCCCTCGGACCCAAATCTGAGAATATTTTTATTGTTAGATATGATTTTGTCCAGAACTCCATGACTATCTGTATTGTAGGGAGAGAGATAAC